>NW_028270156.1:92268288-92568288 GCF_037043375.1 Chiloscyllium plagiosum | reverse complement strand
ACCCACCTTATTTCTGATACTCCTTGCATTGAAGTATACGCACTTGAACCCATCTCTGTGTCCGCAAGTATTCCCTGTCTGTGCTACCTTCTTCACAGCCTCCTTACATTCTTGGACAAACAGCTAGCCTACCTGCTGGACTACAAGTCCGGATCCCATCCCCCTGCCAAATTAGTTTAAACCCCCCCGAAGAGTGCTAGCACACCTACCCCCCAGTATATTGGTGCCCTTCTGGTTCAGGTGCAACCCGTCCTGCTTGTACAGGTCCCACCTTCCCCAGAATGCAGTCCAATTGTCCAAATACCTGAAGCCCTTCCTCCTGCACTCTCTCCCTATTCGTTGCCTCACTGTCACGTGGCACCGGCAACAACCCAGAGATGACGACTCTGTCTGTCCTAGCTTTTAGCTTCCAGCCTAACTCCCTGAGCTCTTGAATGACATCCCCACCCCTCTTCCTACCTATGTTGTTGGTGCCAACGGGCACCACGACTTCTGGCTGCACACCCTCCCCCTTAAGGATTCTGAAGACACGGTCCGAGACATCTCGGCTCCTGGCACCCGGGAGGCAACAAACCATCCGAGAGTCTCGCCCATGTCCACAGAACCGCCTGTCCGTCCCTCTAACTAGAGAGTCTCCTATAACTAGCGCTCTCCTCCTCTCCCCCTTTCCCTTCTGAGTCTCAGAGCCAGACCTCGCGCCACAGACCTGGTCACTGCAGCTTACCCCTGCTACCCCAACAGTATCCAAATCGGTATACATATTGTTTAGGGGAACGACCACAGGGGATCCCTGCACTGCCTGCTTCCTTCCCTTCCCACCTCTAACTGTTACCCAGCTACCTCTGTTCGCTGGCGTAGCTATGTCCCTGTAGCTTCTATCTATCACCCTCTCAGCCTCTCGAATAATCCTCACTTCATCCAACTCCAGTTCCAGTTCCCGAACACATTCTGTGAGGAGCAGGATCTGACTACATTTCCTGCAGATGAAGTCAGCAGGAGTATCGGTGGTCACCCGTACCTCGAACATCCTGCAGGAGGAACATTCCACTGCCTGCGCTGCCATTACTCTACACCTCGTCTTCGAAACCAAGAACACTGAGTAGCTTACCTGTGGACTTTAAAAATTAGGTTAGAGGAGGAGTATGGGAGGGAGGCCCTACTATGTAGGGCCTGGGGTCTAGAACACACCAACTCATATATCAATCACTTACCTTCCCGAACAGCTCTGCGCTCAAACCTCACTTCCGCCCAGCTCGCGCCGCTCTCTGCTGTGAGAAGACCGTTGGCGTCGAGGTCAGTTTTTTTATATAACAGTCACTTACGTTCCCGACCAGCTCTGCGCTCCAACCTCACTTCTGCCCAGCTCGCGCCGCTCTCTGCTGTGAGAAGACCATTGGCGTCGAGGTAAGTTCCTTATATATCAGTCACTTACCGTCCCGACCAGCTCTGCGCTCCAACCTCACTTCCGCCCAGCTCGCGCCGCTCTCTGCTGTGAGAAGACCGTTGGCGTCGAGGTAAGTTCATTATATATCAGTCACTTACCTTCCCGACCAGCTCTGCTCTCCAACCTCACTTCCGCCCAGCTCGCGCCGCACTCTGCATGTTTTTGTATTCGGAGGTGAGGGACTATATGAGCGAGGTAACAGCAGCCACTCCAGCCTTTCTGGTCTTGAGGCAGTGTTTCATCAACTTCATAAAATGCATGTATTGCTACACATTCGGTCATGCGAACGTATTTTTCCCCGGGAATAAATGGATAGGCCTTCAGACCGCATACCCGATATGTTCCGTTTAATATTCTGGGAGTGGTCGTGGCAGTGGTTTGGCTGGTGTAGACACAAGATGATTTTCCTAATTGGAAGGGTGCGGCGTCATTCTGATTACAGGAACAGGTGGTATTCACTGCTCCTTTCGCTGGGGAAATTCTCAGGCTATCGATTACACCCTGGGTTTTCGGGGCTGGCCTTGGGAAACATCTCGCAAAGTTATACTTGCTCCTTACAGATTCCCACTCTGTATTATTTGAACCCAAGTCAAATTGTTGTACACCGTACACTTCTTTTTTAATAATCGGTATTACCGAGGTGGGGATTCCAGATTCGCCATGGTGTGGAATTTCTGCTCCGACCCAACAGTCGGCAAGTCCCTCTTGTTTAGCATAATTTTGGCATAGTGTAGTGAAGAGATTTTTCCCGCTTCCTTGAACAGTTAGTACTACTAATATTACAATATTATACCAGTACCCACCCATCACTGAACCCTGCCTACCGCCCGGTCTTAATCTTTTAGGCGCCAGGGAGAAGTGAGTCCACGCAACCCTTAGAATCAATAACAATATATAGATCATCAAACGTTAAAAAATCATTTATCTCAGTTCATTCCTTCTTTCTCAGCTTAAATTTCAGAGGGTTGTCTGTAGGATGAGCATGTAACTCCACCAATGGGACTTTCAAAGGATCTTTGACGCGAGTGTGATTACTCCACCCTTTCTGAGAAGTCCTCATAGCTGTCTCAGTAGTGAGGAGGGTTAGGAATGGTCCATGCAAGCTCGGGTGCAGTTTGGTATCTTTCCATGTCTTGATCTCGACTCAATCACCCGGTGTGCTGCAACTTCGAGTGGCGGTATCTGTACCAACAGTCCATTATTCCAAAGAATAGATAATGAAGAGCCAAGTGCCACAATGTATTTTTTCAAAAACTTGTCATTAAACTCAGCTAGGCACTTCTCCTCTCCCTCCTAGTATTGGTAGCCCAAACATCATTTCATAAGGATAAAGGCCGATGTCGTGCCTTGGGCCACTCTGAACGTGTAATAGCGCGATAGGCAAGTATTTAGTCCATGGTAATCGAGTCTCTAGGACTAGCTTAGACAATCGCTTCTTTAACGTTTGATTCATTTGTTCCACCCGTCCAGAGGAAGGCGGGTGCCAAGGAGTGTGGAATTCCCAAGAGATTTCTAATCTCGCCATTCCTTATTGTAGGATCTTAGAGGTAAAATAGCTACCTTGGTCTGAATCTATACTTTCCACCACTCCATATTGAGGGATTATATCTTCTAAAAGACTTTTCACTACTCCTTTCGAGGTAGCTGAGGGCATTGGAAATCCCTCCAACCACCCAGTTAGGTGATCCATTTGAACTAATACGTATTTTTGCTTCCGTACTTGGGGTAGTTCAGTGCAATCTTCAGCGGTGTAGGGGCGACATGAACCAATTTGATGAGAAAGAAGACAGTGTTCCATGTCAGAACAATGTAAGCTTCAATGCATGTTTCATGAACAATGTATCAGAGATGTTTGTGTACATGGATCACAATCATTTTACCTTCTTGGAACGATTTAAAGGCAAGGATATTTCATTGGAAGCTTATGTTACAGATTTCAAATTTGCATACCCACTTCTTACAGGTCGGAAGAACGTAATCGCAGATCCGTTATTGTGAGCTTAACTGATAATTTTTAGGTAACAATGGTATCTATTCACGGTTATACTCACTTGGGAAGAACTTAATATGAACTTAGATTGAAGTCAGATGCATTTCATGATATTGTGGGTGAGGCCAAGTGAAAAAGAATGAAGCCATTCTTTTCATTATGATTGTTTTTTTTCCCAAAGACAGGAGGTGTTATGAAAGTATAGCGGTCTACTCTACCATTGAAAAGGTAGCGAGGCGAGACGAAGCGCAGAGAGCTCTGAGCATGGTAACAACGTAAAACTTGGTATAATCAAATAGTAATAGCTGGTCATGAAAAACAATAAATTCCAATTCGGCCATTCTGTTTAAATTATGCTCCAAAATATCAAAATCTAATCAAATTTGAAATTATCATTTTGATAATATTTAAACCAAAAACCAAATCCGATATGTTGGGATAAAAAACCGGAAATTTTGAACAGATATGGGAGAACTGCCAAAGACCAATACATGTAGACTGATAGCTGAAGAGATCTCGGAAAGTTATCTATGTATAAGGAGTTTGCATACCAAAACATCTAAAGACACCTGGAGAGAGTCTTCAAAGAAATCTGCAAACGAGAATCGGAAAATCTGACTGGCTTTCAAACGTAATTTTGTTTTGTAAGTCTTAATATGGAATTTTTTATCTCTTAGTTTGAACGGAGTTTGAAGAGAAAGTGTGTATTAACAATTGTTGGTTTTAATATTATATTTTGGACGTAAAGAATAACGTTGTTAAAATTTACTTTAAATAGTGACCTCTGTGGTCTTTCATTTCCTCGCGAATGTTAGCAGATTAATGCACGAGATGAACCTTTTGCGGGATGCAGGTTCAAATTAGCAGAAGGGTTAACCCGTGTCACGACATTTTTGGGGATTTTGATAGCGATTTGAAAAGGTTTCCACGGATTTAGTATGGGATTTGGACAGATTTGAAAAAAAATGGTGTCGAAAAAAGCTCAGTAGATATCAACTCTTGCAGGTTAGCATCCTCGATTTTTCAATAAAATGTAGGTGAGACGATTTGTTTCATTTTTTGGTGCATTGTGGTTGGTTAAACGA
The DNA here is from genome assembly GCF_037043375.1 of Chiloscyllium plagiosum. Lineage (NCBI taxonomy): Eukaryota > Metazoa > Chordata > Chondrichthyes > Orectolobiformes > Hemiscylliidae > Chiloscyllium > Chiloscyllium plagiosum. Next base: position 92,563,769 of record NW_028270156.1, on the reverse strand, counting down.
TAAGTGAAAGAAATTATTCTTAAAATTGCTAAAGTGGTTGTGGGCTTTGAGGATGATTCTCAAATTTGCCAAGTCAATGTACAAGGAAGAAAAAATGACACAAAATTAGAATTAACAAAGAAGAGAAGTAAAGCTGTAATTATAAGGAAATTACTCAAATATTCAAACATGTCAGTTAAGTAGTGCAGTGGAAGTAGAAAACTTAAATTAGTATGCAGGAAAATTGAGTTAGAAGATTAAAAAAGGGAGAGGCAAAGTGAAAGATAGAGAGCGAAACAGGAAAGAGACAGAAGGGTCTTAGCTAAGCAAAGAGAGAGAAAAGAAAAGAAGAGAGAAAGAGAGAGGGGGAAGGGACAGAAAATGAGAAAGTGAAGAGAGCGAGAGAAAAGAAAGACAGAGAAATTTATTTGCAGAGCAAAAAGAGAGGCATTTCGTAAGTGAGAACTTGCGAATTAGTCATCAAAGTGAAGTTAACATGATGAAGATTAAAGAGAAGGTACTACCACATTTTTTATGAGAAAGACGTTGAAGCTTCTTTATTTAATTTGGAAAAAAATGGCAAGGCAATGTAGTCATCCGAGGATTCGTGGGTAAGAGTAGTTCAGTCTAAACCCATAGGCAGATGGAGTTAGGTATATCCAGGTCTGTCAGATGAGGGGTCAAGAGATAGTGAAGAGGTAAACGGGCAATTTTTTACTTATAAATTGGTGCCAGAAGCAAATACACAGCTGTTCAGAAACATAAAGAAAGAACCATATCAGACTTATGTTGAGTTCAAAGGAATAAAACATAGTCATTTTGGTTCACGGGTGCAAGCTTTAATGGGAGATAGGACCCATGCGGCTCGAAGAGAGATTTTTCTGCTGGAGGAGATTAAAAAAACTTCCAAAGATCACAAGAATTCACGTGAACGAACAGACATTTCAGGAAGTCAGAAGAGCAGCACAACTGGCACATGAATACATGTTGATGCGTAAGGCAAGCTTCTGCTCAGAATTTCGTCCTGTGAGGGATACACGTCAGGAGAAGGAGAGATCCCACACAACGAAACAAAGAGTAGAAACTCTGTTCGGAATTTACCAAAGATTCAATAGGTCTAAGAGGGTGGAAAGGAGGTGAATGGACTCCAGTGTTTTCACTCTAGTGGAGAGGGAAATAAAAAGTTACAGTGGCAGTGGTTTCAGAAGGGAACTGGAAAAAATGTGTTTTCAAAGCCACAAAATGGGACACGTAAAGAAAAGCATTTTAGAGAAGAAAAAACAGTAAAAGAAGCTAAGCCAGTGGCACTAGTGAACATGGTATTGGAAACCCCAAGAAAAGCCAAGGACCTGCAGGAGAGTGCACAGCCCAGGCAAGGGTTGAGTGTCTAGTCCGAACCTGGTGTCTATAAAGAATTTGCCACTGTGGGTAAAGCTTGCTTAGAAAGAGTATCGGGAGGACTGCAACAAGTTATAATTATGAGGAAAACACGATCTCACCAGTCGCTGATGGTAAGAGATGAGTGAATTTGCATTCTTTCCGATCTGTTCCCCAAGAGTGTGGCAACTTATGTATCTAAAATTTAGCTTTCCCCTATGTGAGAACAGGTTGGAGTATGAACTCAAGACTGGAGAAGTCACAATGATAGTGATTGACAGAGTGTCAGTTCCAGGAATCCAGTTCGTACTTGGGAATTATTTTTCAGGTTCGAAGGACGGACTGCCACCCGTTGTTGTGGAGAAGCCCAAGGCAGAAAAACAAACTAACGAGTTAAAACAAAAACATCTTGGTATTTTACCAGAATATGTAGTAACCAGATCCCACCATCATAAGTCACAGGCCGAAGCAGAAACTAAAGAGAAAGATGAATGAGTTAAGGTTCAGTTAGTGGACACCCTGATTGACGTCATGGTGCAGGAAAAAAACACTGAATAGGCAGCGGGTCAGACAGCAGTGTTTGAGCCTGAAAGGCTAAGGGACCTGCAACAAAAAGACAAGATGATAAAATATATATATATATATATCTGGATGTGCATTCTGAAAAGGAGGATGGGGTCTATTCCTGAGTTTTATTATCTGAAAGATAGAATCCTAAGTCGGAAATGGAGACCACGGCAGGTCAGTGAAGTGGCGAAATGATCAAAGTGCACCACGCTGTGTTGCTGGTAGCATACAGCCACGAAATGTCACGGGTTGCACACGAACGAACTGTGTCGGAGACGGTTGTGTGCACGGATCACAATCCTCTTGCATTCTGGGAACGCTTTGAGGACAAGTATATAAGACTACTGCGTTGAAGTCTTATATTACAGACTTTAATTTACATATCATGCATTGTGTGAGTCGGAAGAATGCAATCGGTGATGTATCATCATGGATTAACTGTACATATGAATATTGACTATTCAATGTTACATTTATGTGGGAAGAAGTTAATTTGAACTGTGATTAAAGTCATATGTTTGTCATGAAATTATGGTTAAGGAATATACACATGAAAATTAATCCATCCTTTGGTTATGATGTTTCATTTAATTTCTGAAGAGGGAATGTATCATGAGAGTGTAGCGGTGCACTGTATCTATAAAATATTTGAAATTCTAGGAAGGATTGACAAAGCTCAGAGTCCTGAATAAGGTATCAATGTAACATTTGTTCGAAAGGAATCGCAGCAGATCGATTGCCATGAAGCAAAAAAAAAGTTGACATTGTGCCCAAGATACCAACATCTAATCGAATTTGAATTTAGTATTTGATAATATTCAAACCAATTAAACGATCTCATGTTTTGGGTTAAAGAACTGGTCATTTCAACAGTTTGGGGAAGAGTTGCCAAATACCATGAAACGGAGACTGCCAGATGAAGAGGTCTTTGAAAGGTATTTTTCTATATGGAGTTTGCTGTGCAGAGCATTGAAACCCACCTGGAGAAAAAACGATGGCGAAAAATTTACAAAGGGCAATCGAACAAAGCGAACTGGCCAAGAAACGTGATTATATATTTATTTCGTAAATCTTTATAGGGTGCTTTTTTAAAAAAATCGGTATACAATCTGGGGTGGGAGCAAAAAGATAGCTTGAAGAGAAAGGAGTTGTAAATAGCTGTTGGTTTGAATATTCTCTCTTGGACTTAAAGAATAAAGTTGTTAATTTTTACTTTACACAGTAATCTCTGAGATAGTTCTTTGTCTCTGGACTTTTAACAGATTACAGCACGAGAGGAAACTTTTCTCCTTTGCTGGTTTACATTTGCAGTGGATTTTACCCCCTGCCGTTACACTGCATGTAAGATGCCCAGTACTTATCCTTGTAATATTGAAATTTTTGAAAACATCACAATATATTTCCCCAAGTTGCCCCGCTCTTGTCGCCGTCTCCACAGTGAATCCTGCCGGGAAATATTTGTTTAATATCTCATCGATCTCTTGAGGTTCCACACAAAGACAGCCTTGTTCATCTTTATGTGCCCCTATTACCTCTCGCTTAATCTTTTGCCATTAATGTGTTCGTAGAAATTCTTCAATGTCTTGTTAACACTATATCCAAACTCATCTTATGTCCTCTTTTAAACGGCTAGATTTCACAATTGAATATACTCCTCCTGCCCTTATAATCCTCTTGGGATCCACTCGATCTCACTACTCTTTACCTGATACATTTCTCCTCCTGTTCCTTTACTAGAGTATAAATATCCATCGTCATCCAGCACTCCCTGCAACTACCAGCCTTGCTAGTCTCTCTAATAGGGAAATATTGTCTCTGGATTCTCTTAATCCAGCCTTTGAAGTCTTTTCATTTTCCAAACATCCTTTCACCTGTGAATAGCGTCTCTCAATCAGCCTTTCAAGGGGTTCGCCTAACGCTTTCAAAGTTAGAACTTTAACGTTTACATCAGGTGTATACTTTTCCATAACTACTTTAAAACTAATCGATACTGCATGATAGACTCAAAAGTTTGAATGAGCTCCTTCTGACCCTCTGTAGCAGACTCGAGAGGCCTAATGTCCTCCTCCTGTCCCTCTGTAATAGGTTTGAGAGGCTGAAAAGTCTCCTTCCCTTCCTCTGTAACAGGCCTGAGACATTAAATGACACCACAAAGCGTGGATTATGAGCAGCCAGTCAACTATATCTGATGGAGTTCCCTCTCTTCTCAGCTAGAGAAGCACAAACAGCACAATGTACTGCTGCTACGCTCTCAGTGACACCTGGCACATGTGCAGTATCGCGTCTCTGTGTTTTAAATGATTCCCATAACAAAATGTTCCAAAATTCTGGCTTTCCACCTGTTCAAGTAATAATAGGCTCATGGAGGCTGAATGACCTTCGCCTATCCCTCTGTAACAGCCACATAGGGCCAGAATTATTTCCTCAGGTTCCTCCAATACTAATGCTCTATCTCAAGATTATGAAGGGATTTGGTATCAGTGGAACTTAACCCAGAATTACCCCCACACAAAGTCAATGGGCAAATATTATCGTGCTTTGGGTTAAAGGATTTATAAATATCCCCACTCGACATTTTATGCAGCTGGTCTGTCATTTTTAAATACCCCGTTTCCTTTTATAAACAGCGGGGGACATATACATCACTGCGGTTTTCCAGCAATACTCTCACATGCAATTTTTAAAAACGTTTTATAAAGATTGAAATATTTATGGTCCATTGCATTGTAAGCATCATTCATTCCATCCAACCTGTGTCAATGTCTCCTTATGTTGAGATATGCAGAGTGACGTAAGGGAGCAGTTATTTGAGCCTGTTTGTTTAGGCTCTCTGATTAATGTCAAACTCAATCGATTCTAATTATTCCAGTGGAAGGTTTCTAGCTTTTAATAAGAAATGGGGCCTATTCAATGTGTTAATCCACAGCATGAGTGGGAGCATCACCGACATCACTGACAAGGATGAGCAGCTCCAGAGAAAGTGGAGGAAAGATCTGAATCTGAGGACATTAGCGTTGAATGTTCTGACAATGGATCAGCATCTGACTACATTAGACTGGAATGTTACAGCAATGTGTCATTATCTGAGAAAATAAATTTCAATGTTATAGCAATAGACAGGAGTTTATCGAATTTTGTTTGGACTTTTTCTGCATATTATTTCGGTTACCATTACCTTCGTGGATCAATGTCGCTCGTTGCGTTATTTAATACTTTTAATATCCTATCCTGGCCTTTGTTGGTGTCCCTGATACGTCTCACTGTCCAGATGTTGTTTCTGTAAACAACTTATGACATTTCTTTTCTTTCATTTAGTCCACACTTCTGCCACCAATGTTGTTCTTGTTGAGACTCTGAATCCAGACATTCACTCTGCAGACTACTACTAACTGGATTAGTGAACTTGTTCAACAGCTGTCTCCCTCGTTACTTCTGGTCGTGTTATGCACGGCTTTCTGAGTTGACCTTCTCAGTTTCTGCTGCGAACCATTGTCTCACTGCGATGTTATTTAAATATTGCGAACTTGGAGGCCACGTTCTTCAGTTCTAATTACAGACTCCATTTCCTTCCTCTGATTCCATCCCATCCCTGGAGATTACCTGAGGTTGATATAGACGAGTCGTAACTGTGGTGTTCCCTTTACCCACGACTGATTCCTGACACCATACCATGAGTATCAATAACGTCAACTGCTTTCCACCCCAGAATACATCTGCAACTTGAACCTTGAGCTATGAAGTACAGACTTAACGATGGGAATAAACTGTTACTGCAACTCGTGACTTCAAATCTGCAGAAGCAAATCTGATTCAAATACACATCAAAATCACAGCCATGTCTCATTTTTGTGTACTCTGATCCGTATTGCTCTTGGGGTTGACAGTGACATCATTTTAATATTCTTAAGTACTATATCTCATCTGTCCATGAAACGTCTCTTAGTCTCTCTCTATCAATAACCGAAAAATCTGTTCATATTTAAATTGCTTTCCTCCGTGTGTATTTTTCATCAAGCAATAATCTTCGCAATCAACTGCACACACAACAAACTCACACACACAGACACACAAACACACACAGACACACACGCAGACACACGCGTGCGCGCACACACACACACACACACACACGCACACACACACACACACACACACAAAGGCACGCATACATGCACATCTCCTTTTATACTGGTCCAATGGAAACATAGTGACATAAATTTGTTGGAGCCGCATTTACTGTCACTTACAACAAAGGCGCCACATCTTCCCGTGCTAGTGCGAGTAATATAATGCTAGTACAGTCCCCATATGATCGTACAAGTTTGCAATACTTCCCATGCTGGTCAGACAATTCAGGTTACTGGGAATCATATGAGCATTGTCTGCACAGCTGTCCATTCTGGGTGGTGATCTTGCCCAAGTTTATGTCTTTTGAGGTGTTCTGTGAAGCAGATTCAGAATTTGATGTATCAAAACATTTCAATTGGTCTGACAATGACTTTATCCAATGTTGTAATTCTTGCAATTTTACTGTCGAATTTCTCACTTCTCCAGTTAGTCCCACTACCCTGTCTTTTTCTCTATATTTTCACAGCATGTCCTGAGTAAATTAACTGTTATTTTCTATCTTAATGTGAATCTCTCTGTCACTCTGTATCTTTCCCAGGCCTTGTTTTCTTTTTGGCTCCCGAGTATAGAGACTGTTAGTATTATGAAGCTTGGAAACAATGAAATGGTGTGTGGGGGGCTGTTGTTTACTTTGCGGTGAGTCCCATGTGTTGCTTCATGTTAGACAGGTTGTTTCAGTAGCTGTGAGGCACGTCTTTGAAACTTGACATGTGCCTGTCCACACAACAAGCTGCTGATGTGGTCAGTAACACACGAGGCCCGCTGGGTAGGGTTATAATGAACAGGGGTCCAAATTGTGAGACAATGATATTACTTTGAAAAAGAAATTTTCTCCTCGGGTTTTCTTTTAATGTGCGGTCTGAAACGCCGAACTGCTGACTGAAAACGGCTCCAATAAATAATTTAGGAAGCATTTCAGTTTTGAATAGTGGAACAAATGGCCAGCTCTTAAAGAAAGGGTTTTCTACTTTTTTAGCCTGAACATTCACTGAGTGCTTGGGGTCTCAGATAGATTGGAAACTTCCGTAAATCGTCCACATCTATGATTCTCCCTTACGTTTCTACTGATGCGCTTTCCTTCTGGACTGGAGAACTGCATGCAAGAATGTACAGCTGAATGTGCCTAATTGCAAAAGGGATGTGTTTGTGGGATGGTGGCAAATTGCAAGAGTCCATTACTAGATGTTGCTCTATCGATTATTCAATTAAGTTATCGAATAATTAGGTTATTCAAAAGTCCCCTATTTTGTTTGCATTTTAATTAGAGCTGTTAAATAGATTCTGTTTTGCCTCAAAAATCGATTTCACATTTAAGTTTAAAAGAAGAAATAGTGGGCGTCCAGGTTACATTATTAAAATATTTTGAGGCGTTATGTTCTGATCCAAAGAAAACCGGGGACTTTTTCCTATCCTAAATTGGTAATTCCAAATTGGCTTTAGGATTAGCGGCCCGACAGTGTAAAAGTTCGCCATTTGTCCCCACAAGTCCAAACCGACCCTCTGAAAGTAACCCACCGAGACTGATTCTACTGCCCTCTTACTCTAAACTTACCACTGACTAATTCATCTGCCCGACATATCCCTGAATAATGTGTGCAATCTCGTAAAGCCAACTCACCCATCCTGCATATATTTGGGCTGTTTTAGCAAACCGGAGCACCTGGAGGAAACCCACGCAAACATGGGGAGTATGAAGATGGTAAGATTGTTGTGCTCAAATGTGGCTGCGGTAGTTGTTATTGCCTTTTCTTCCGGGTGTTATGTTCGGTTGCGTTAAATAGTGTTTAGTGTTGCAATGCCTCTTTCAGTCACGAAACGTTTTCTGGGTATGGAAGAAATGGCTTTCGGAATATGAGACAAGGTGAGCAAAGCAATGCGGCTGCAAATGGCAGACAAGCTGGAGCTGGGTTTGCCTTTATCTTTGAGAAAAGGACAGGTAATTGCAGCAATAGACAGGCATTTCAATTCTGGTGGAAATGCCACCGAAATATTTTGAAATTGCGAGAATTCAATTGCACACGCAGCAGCTTGTAAGTGAAAAGGAATGAAACAGTTTGAATAATGATTACATGTGGACTCAAAAGAAAATGAGAGGTGGAAGAAAGACAAAACAGGTAACAGACAGAAAAAAAAATGCTTTTAAGAGAGATTTTTTTCGAGCAATCTGGAGCATGTTAGGCTTGGCGTTTCTCCGATCAACTGCACAATTTTCCTCTGGTCTTATACCCAGACAATCGGATTGCGTCAGTGGCTTTTAAGAGTATCAATATACTCTATCCAAACTTGACTGGGCATTGGTATTTTTCCAGGGTCCAATTTAAACTGATTGGCTAAGTTCTAATTTGTTTCTATCTCGAGGCAACGAACTATTCGTCTTGTTCAACCCAGTGTTACATACATTGTTGCCTTATGATAACATTCCGTGCTGAGACCGGTAGTTCTGCTGCTTTCACCTCTCTTAAAGATACACCACATCTTTACAACCATACAAGCATAGTCTAGAAATGGCGAGAAGGATGTAGCAATTCTTTTTAATTTCATTTCAGAGAGTGGCTGGACAAATGCAGTGGCCAGTGACTATGTTGATTTTGGTAATCCAAACAGAGTTGGGAGGTAGAACGGGTGAGGTGTTGGCATCACTATCAGAGGAGATATCTGGGCCATTTGAGGAGGTGAAGACTGCCATCTGAAGTGCTTATGACATTGTTCCAGAAGTCAACAGACAACATTTCTGGAATCTAAGGAGCGACCCGGATTAAATGTATGTTGAGATTGAACGGAACAAACAAAGTGAGCTTGATTGGTGGATGATGGTATTAAAAATAAAGCAAATCTATGACTCTCGGAAAGCAATTCTTATTTTGAAGTGAAAATTCTCGTCCTGGGGTCATGTCAACCCAGGGGGAACAGCAGACGGTTAAACTGCAACGATTAGTTGCTGAAGTGGCTGATGATTATGCGTTGATCCATAAATCGAACTATGGTTTCTGTTGGGAAGTGAGAAGAATATACAACACCTTTTTAAACATCTACCTGTGAGTATATGGTTTACTGGCATAGACATGGAGGAGCAGGGAAATAAGTTACAGCGTTAAAATATATGAAGCATATAAATCTTTGATGCTGAAACATGAGGAGATACGTCATTCAGAAGGCCTACTGGATAGATGAGAAGAGCTCCATCACATAAAGTGTGGTCGGTGTGTTCGGGAAAGTCATTAACACAAATATTTCACAATTGAGATGAACACCTTGATCTTTGTGTTGACGTTGCTCAGTTTCAGTGTTTTAATTGCCAATAACATGTCTGAGACAAATCTATCGATGATTATAACCTCTTAATGTTTTTTTTGGAGAGATTTAGGGATACCAATTTCAGTATGTTTTGACTTAGCTTATTTTTGCCACCATTCAATTTGAAGGTTGAACAGGTGTCAGAAGGAGAAAGCGTAATTGCTGCCATGTTGTCCAGACGTGGATGGGGAAATATGGAGGCGTTCGGTGGCTGGAGTAAACTGACTGCAATAGAATGGAGTTTTGAATGTTCGCATGCTTAGAGTCTATATAATATGCAAATATGCATTGTAGTCCACTAACATAGTTAGAACAAGAGGTTTAAAATGAAGACATCTTTGTATATTGATTGTTCATCACTTTCAAGGGGGATTGACACTATCACTTTGAAAAGGGTTTTTTTTTAATCCTGTTTTGCTTTTGAAGAGATGTCTTGAAAGCAGAGGGGTCGAACTGTCACCGGAAAACGGGTAAGTAAATAACTTCGGAGGCTTATAGCATTTATTAAACCAGTGGGAACAATGGAACGGCAGTGGCCAGCTCTCACAGACCACGTCTTCTACTGAAGACTATGGCTGCACCGTTCAGAAGCTGCTTGCCGTCCTGGAAGGTTTGGAGCTTCAACACATGATTGCTAACTCCCATTCCCTCTGAAGTCTCTCCTTGTGATACTTCCTCCTCGATTGGAGAGCTGCCCAAATATTTTATTTTATTTGAAAACACGTGTTGCCAAGGGGAGAGTTTATGGAACGGTCCTGTAATGGATCTGTTCATTATAGAAATATTGTATCGATTGTTTGGCTAAGAGTTCCAGTGCATTAGCTAACCCAAATTATTCATTCCTCTTCACGAGAGTGTCGAAACAGTATATTTTGTTTAAGAACGAGTGGTTTGACGGGTCGCAACAAATATTGAAATCCCACTAAAATATGCGAAAATTAGGGTCTAAGCTATTTTCTTAAAATATTTTGAGCGTGTCTGGCTATGTCCTTAGGCCCTGTAGCTGAGGAGCATCTGACTGACTGCTGTTATTGAAACGTTCGTGGAGGTGCAGAGGATGATTCGCTGAGGATTGTGCTGTGGGCTGCCTCAGATATTCAGGGAGACCTTGGGATTTAATAATCCAAATCTGGACGGAGTATAGGGACTATAATTTCAACATCTGGGTCTGCAACATGAACAATATGTGGAGCAGAGGCTGCAGAAAGTGAAAGCTCTGCAACCATGGAATGAGTGTGGGAGGGGAAAAGGATCTGTCGTATCCTGCATGGGTTTTCCAAAAACAGCTTCCCAGGCTACACCTCATCCTGGATCAGAGAGTGAAGGGACCATGACTGAACAGGGCGCTGATCACAGAGCGGTTTCACCTCCTTCAACGCGACATGCAGCTTCACGCCAAGCTGCGATGGTGCTGCCAGTGGCTGTTAAAGTCACTGTTCCATTCAGTTTCTATGGTCCGGATATTTCCAGGCTGGAGTGGTTGGCATATCCATCAACCCCCAGTATGCTGACATCCATGTCACCATTCTGTGACTGAGGATATTTATGGTGAATGAAATGAATATAATGTATTCTCTCTCAGCAGGGAGCTGCTGGGTGTATCCTTGGTTTCCCAGTATAGCGCGATTCCAGATCATAAAAATGTGCGAGGTCTCTGTGTCAATGGGAAGAGATAGAGGGACAGAAGGAACTCGTATTCGATTTGTTTCGCAGTATGAACGTGCAGAGTACACCATGTTGGTGAATAACCACAATCCTGGCAGAAGTCACAGCCTTTTCATTCAGAAACACTCAGCCATTTTCCACCATCTTCCGGTGTCAACGTAAAATAAAAAGGACGGTCTCTCGGGTAAAGAGTATTGCCTTAATACAGGATTCAAATTACCCTCCCCCTGACCATTCCCCAATGCCAACCAACCACATCAATGTATGCTGTGTGTGCTGAGAGCAATGGGACCACTGGGAATATCAGGGAGCAGACCAGCAGGGAGATGGAACAACTCTTCCCATCTGAATAGGTCAGAGTGAATTTTCCAGTACACACTGTCTCATTAAGTCCAATAATTGATCTCCATTTCAGTGGAATCCTGCCTTCCATTCTTCTGGAAAGAGCAGACAGAGTATCAATCAGGTGATGTTCCATCTGCTGAACAATTGTCCATTTACTTTACTTGTTTATAAACACCACCTTTTGTCAATTTAATTTCTTGCTCATCTTAATGTCACCACCTTAAACGCTTCCAGTACACTTTTATTCCACTCCATCCAATCGCTGATATAGTTTGTAAACAGCGGAGGAGCCAACACTTTTCACTATGTGTCTCCGCTGATTACATTCTGTCAAACTGTTTGAAACTGATTTATCCACATTGCCTGTTTCCTGTGAAATAAACAGCCCTCCCCCATTCCTGTGTAACACATTTGGAGGGCTGAATAAGAACGAGGAACATCAGTTGTGAATTCAGCCCCTCAAGCCTCAGCCGCCATGTAAAACAATTATAGCTGATGTCATCTCAGCCTTGGTTCCACTTTCCTGCTCGCTCTCCATCACCCTTCATTTACTCAATTCCCCGGCATGCACTGCACTTTGGGACTGTCAGTTACTGAGATTCACAATCCTTTGAGAGAAGAATGCTCTCCTCACCTCTGTTTTAACTCTTTTCTGCCTTATTCTAAAACATCACAAGAGGAAATATCCACTCCACATCTTCATTGTCAATCACCTTTAGCATGTTAAAGATCTCAATGAGATCTCTCATTCTTCGCGGCTCCAGAGAAAATAGGCCTGAACTGCTCAATCTGTCTTCAGAAGATAAACTCCTCATCTCCGGAATTAATTTCGTGAACTTCTTCTGAACAGTCTCCAATGAAATATAATCCATCGCCAGTCAAGGCTACAAATCTCTACGTAGTAAATCAGTCACAGTCTCACTGATGCCTTGCAGATTTGCAACAATTCTTCCCTGGTTTCATTCTTTATCCTTTTTACAAATTGATGCTGATGTGCCACTTGACTTTCTCATTACCTACTGCACTTGCATGCGAGTTTTCTTTGTTATGCACGAGAATACAAGATCCGTCTGCACATAAACACCAAGAAGCTTCTCCCTATTTACTTCACAAATTACCTTTCTATTCTTCTGATCAAAATGGATAACCCCACATTTATTCGTGGTGAATTTTATCTGCCAAATTTGGGCCCATTAGTTTAAACTATTCGTGTTCATTTGTTAGTTTCTGACTTCTCCATTGCATCAGGCTTCGTTTCTATCTGTTGTCGTACCACGTGAAAAGTGGATTAGTGTTTTCTATCCCGTCATTAAATTTATACAATAGATGACAAATAGTCAGGACATTTGGTCTGAATGTTGTTACTTCAAAAGTTGCCAATCATAACGCAAGCCATTGTGCCATCTGCCTGCATTTTGCTGCTTCATCAAAACTCTATCCAAGCTATGAGATTCCTCCGAAATCCATGCGGTCTTATTTTGCAACTTACTCTTTAGTACATCACTGTATGCAATGCTTTCAAGACGTTTGGGTACTGTACATCATCAGGATCCCCTTTATCTAATTTGCTTGTCACATCATTAAATAATTCAAGTCAATAGATTCCTCATAAACTATGCTAACTCTGATGGATTATGGTTCAGTTTCCGAATCTCCTCTTATTATGCAATTAATAACGGATTGTAACTACTTGCCTTAAATGCTAACAGGTTGCTCACTACATTTTATTCGCTAAGATCCTTGTCTGTCTATAAACTCCATTTCCCCTTTTCTGTCTTCCTGTGTAACAGACACAGAGCATAAATTATCTGCTCCGATTGCTGCGTAAGAGGCGTGAGTGGCTGAATTGACTCATTCTGTTCCTGCTTTACACACGCAATGTGCTAAATGTCCACGATGTTCCAGCATTACAGCCTCGATGGCCAGCATGTCCTGAGCACGAGAAACAAGTTCTGCTTCTTGCACCTCCGACTGAGTGCTTATTGAATCTTTCTATTGCTATATAACAGTTTTAAAGGGCTGCAGGATCTCCTGAAAGTCCCCCTTAGTAGGCTAGGGACGCTGAACAGTCACCGCCTGCATTCCTGGAATGGGATCGAGGAAGTGATTTATATTCTACTGTTGCCATATAACAGACACGTGGCTTAATTCCCTCCTCCGTTTCCATAAAAAAAACTCAAATATTTTGTCTACTTCTCCAATTCCTCAACAGCAGACGCAATGAGCTGAATGAACTTCTCTTCTTCTAATATACAAATCTCATCGAGTTCCTGTGTGCAGACTTGAGGAGGCTGAATGGATTCATCCCGTTGCTTTGCAACAGGATAAAGGGGCTGCATTGGCTACTCTGGGTCCAGTGTTATTGGTTTGGCGGGCTGATTGGTCTCCTCATGTAACTGTGTATCAGGTTCCTGGTGCTGACTCAGCTCATCCTGTTGTGGTGTAACTGGGTCGAAGCCCTGAATATCCTTCTGTCTTCCTGTTTAACATGCTGAAGTGGAATGCATTCCTCCAATTGTTGTGAAATTTGATTCTGTTGGTGAATCCTTCCGTTGCTCAATGTTAAAATAATATCTGTTTTAAAAAATTCTTGTAAGCTCCAATGGGTATTGGATCAACCTGATCATCCTTTCCTTATAAGTTAACGGATTCATTGCAGTGATCGGTTGAGGGTACCATCTCTGATTTGCTTCCAATGTAATAATATAATTTCTTCAGTCAGGAGACTAAATCTATACGCACTACTCCAAAAGTCATCTCACAAAGATCCTGCACAACATAAGCAAGAACTAACCAAAAGCCTGGATATAAACGAACTTTTTGGGTACACTGATCTTAATGTATTGACTTTTATATGACATATGAACACAAAACCTATTTTTTAAAATTACGGTATGGCCGTGAGTCATGCAAAGATTGATGGTGTGAGGGGCAACTTGGCTTCAGTGAATTGGAAGAAAAAACATGAAAACCATTAATAATAGACAAGTAATGGTTGTAACTTAAATAAAAATTATAACATTGTTTATATATATATTTGTAGTGCAAAGAGCAAAAGGGAAAGGGATTGATGGAAAGTAATGAACTCAAATATTGCACTAGATCACAGGAAGCCGTTCAGAAAAGTGCCAGAAATTATGACAAGTCAGGGAGACAGAGAAACGTAAGACAGGTAAAGGAGGACCAATGAACTGATAAGGAAAACAAAAAGAACAAGAAGGCAAACTTCCAGGAAACATAAGGATTGCAAAGCGCTTCTACCCATACTTGAAACGAAAGTGAAGTCAAGGTCACATGTGGAATGGTGCATAATTCTTCACGATAATTTCTTGAAAAGAACAGGGAAATTACAGAGGAATGTGGCAGTTATTTGCATGTCTGTCTTTATAGAGTCTAGATTATTTGATGGAGAAATTCAGTCTGTGTTATCCAGTGTTTCAAAGCATGAGTTTTGATTGCAGTAAAACTTACAAAATTCACACACTTAAAATGGAGAAGTGCTCGCATGCAAGATTAGAGAGAATCCCAAGACATTCTGCACGTACATCGAGCGAAACAGAATATCCAGCGAATAATGAGGGCCCATGCGAAACTAAGGGGGGCATCTGCTGATGCAGCTAGTGAACATTGATAGATTATTACATGAGAGCTTCAGAGGTGTTTTACTTGGGAGAAGGTGGATTCAGGTCTGGAACTGGAGAAGATGGACTTGAAGATGATTAACTCTTGAGCATATTCTTGTAAGATGTGAGCAGCAATTGGAGGTTTGGTTGGTTTAAAAAATGAACATATCCCCAAGTCTGGATGAGTTGTATTACAGGCTGCTGTTCTGGAAAATGGAGGAAAGGCCCGCACCCAAATTATTAGGTAGATTATGTTCAGAGAGTAGGTGTCAAAGGACTTGAGAACAGCTAATGTGGTCCAAATTTACAGAAAGGGAATTGGAGATGGGCCAGGGAACTATAGACACGTGAGTAACTGATCAGTGTTAGGGAAACAAATAAGAAGCGAGAAACTTGATCGCCATTGAGAGAGGCAAGATTGGATCAGGGTTAGTCAGCATGACTTTATCAGATGGAATTCATGGTTAACGAGTTTGATTGTTTTTCATGGTGTATATCATAAAGTTTTTCAGCAAGGTATTTTGACAAAGCGCCACATGGGGAATTGATGAAGAAAGTAAACTCTCGTGGCATCAATTGTATCTTGACAAATTACATACAGCATTGTCTTAATGGCAGGAGACAGAGCGTGGTTCTCGAAGGGAGTTTGTGTGATTGGAGGCCAGTGTTACCTAATGTACCACAGGCATCTGTGCTGTGATCGTTTCTATTTGTTGTATTCATACATGATGTTGGTGTGAATGTGGAGGGGCCGAGAGTGGGAGCGGATAAGTAATTTTGTGTTTGACATAAAGATTGGCCATGTGGTTGGCAGTGATGAGGAAGGTTTTGTATGAGATAAATATACAGATGTCCTGGTCTGATGGGCAGATTAATGGCAGATGCAACTTAACCCTGATAAATATGAGTCGATGCATTTTGAAAGAAAGAATCAGACAGGCGCTTACCCAATGAATGGCAGAACAGTGAGAAGCTTAGAGGGTGCTTTAGCGCGGCTATCAGAATGTAACGTGACCGAATTAAGAAGTCAAAGGGACCGTAAGCATAATCTCTGTCGAGACAGAGATGACAAGAGTTATACAGGAGTTTAATTGTCAGGGGTGAGGTGTAGATTTGCCAGGATATTCTCTGGGATGGAGCATATCAACGATGAAGAGAGGTTGGATAAAGTTGGTTTCTTTAATTTGGACCAGAGAAGGCTGAGGCAGTCTTGATTTAGAAGGATATGATTACGAGATACATGGACAGGGTGGAGAGACAACAGCTGTTTATTTTAGTCAAAGGGCCATGAACAAAGAAGCACTTATTTAAAGTGAAGGGTTTGAGGTTTTGGGAATATTTGAGGACAGCCTTTCAGCCAGAGTGTGTTTGGGTCTGGAAAGTTCTTCCTGAGAGTGGAGTTGTCGAAACTAACCTCACAACTTTTAAAAGGAATTTGGACGATCATTTGAAGTGTAATAACATTCACGACTATGGGCCTGGTGCTGGTAAGTGAGACCAATGTAGAACGTGCCGTATTTCTGAATGTGCAGCGTCTTTCCTTCTGTGATTTTACGTTTGACCGAGTTCAATTGTTCGGTGTCTGAAAAGAAAACTTGTTAGCAAGGTTTCAAAGTGAACTGACAAACTTCTAAACGTATGTCAATGAGAAAGGTAAGAGGAAATAAGTGCAGCTTCCTTACAATCTGAAACCAGACAATGGAGAATTTTAAGCATAGACATGGCAGAACTATGGACCAAACATTTCAGCTCTGTCTTCTCAGAAAAAAACATCATTTTAAAAAAATCTTCCAAAAAGACTAGGAAACCCAAGCCTGGTGAGAAAAATGGAAGAGAATAAAACTGGCAAATGCATGAGATTGGAAAAATATATTGCAACTGAAAGCAATGGGCAGAGACAAGGTCAACATAACTTGATGAAATGGCTATCATGTCTGAGAAACTGATTGGTAGATGAATTGTATCCATTTTATTTGGATTTTCGCCAAGACTTTTGATAAAGTCCAAACCCGAGTATTCAAAATCAGATAATATGGAAGTGTGCCTGAGAAAGGGGCAAGTTTCTCGAATGGGAAAGCTGGAAAAGGAAGTGAGTGGAATTTTTTGATGTTGATGTTTTCTTTAGTGTCAGACGTATTTTACAGGATGCATCCAACACAATGTACTGAAGAGTTTTCACTTGTCGCCACAAAAAGGCAATATTTTGAAAAATTAAAGAAAATGGAATAAACAGAATAAACAGTTTGAAGAGGGTCCATGTGTCCTGAGCCAGCACCTTACTATCGATGACGCCTGCGCACCATCCTTCTACAACAGCTTCATTGCCTTGTACACCGGACCCTATCAACATCGAGGGCCATGCCCTTCGACCAGTCGAAGTCCACACGTTGGGCTCTCGCCACTGCCGATATTGTCCAAACTACAAGGTCTATTCGTAAAAACAAACAAACAAGTGGGGAGACGAGAATCAGAAGACGGAAAGTGTTCAGAGCGGACAAGCTCCAGCACAGGAGACTTTGAACTGGATGTACCGGAATAAAGGAATCCTTTTTTTGAGATAAATGCTCGTGCGTTATCAGAGGAATTGGGGCTTGGGGTCCACCTATACCAAATGTACAGTAAACGTTTGGTTGAGTGAATCAAACACAACATTTCCAAGCCTGCTGAAGAGCGAGATGATGTTGGATTGTGAGTGGGTTTAAAGAAGGATGAAAAGAAGCTCCAACTGATTGAGACAAGTGGAGTGAATCGGCAAATACGCGGCAGATGTAGCGCAATGTGACGATATGCACTTTGGTGCCTATCATTTGATAGGGATTTCTTGCAAAATGCTGACCTTTAAAGGGATTTGCACTCCTTTATTTCCGTACTTCTGCACAGACACCCGAGATCCATGCAGGGAAGTGAGTTCTGAAGGCAGAAGTCAACACTGCGAATGGCATTGTCACCCTGACCAGTATACATTGATCCATGAAGTGCCGAGCTGCAACTCTGAAAAAAATGGTCTGGATCTCCTTGTGCACCAGTCAGTGGAAGCAATATTGCAGAATCACAAAACAGTTAGGAAGCTAAATGATTTGTTGACCTTCATATCAGGGAGACTTGAGTACAGGAGTAAGGGTGTGTTAGTACACCTGTACACGGTCTTGGTGAGACCTCATCTCGAACAGAGTGCAGCGTGGTTTTGGTGTCCTTACCCAATAAAGGGAAAGAAATGATATTGAGTGAGTGCAGCAGGTATAACCAGATTGATCACTGGGATCACAGCCTTGTTGTGTTAGCAGAGTGTGGATCGACTGGACCAGGGAAATGAGTGGCGATCTCAGTGAAATATATAAAACTCTGACAGAGCGAAACAAATTGGGCGCAGGTATGTTACGTCCCCTGGATGGGAACACTAAAACAGGGTACCACAGTATTCGATACATGCAGGCTGTTCTGCATTGAGAGGAGAATAAATGTCTGCACTCAGAGACTGGTGAACCTGGGGAATTCTCTGCAATGTAAGGCTGTGGAAGTCAAGCACCGAATAAATTTAAGGATTTATAGATACAAAAGGTATGGGAAGACAGCAAGAGAATTCTGTTGGAATAGAGGATCAGCCACATTACACGTAGTTCTCCAATAATGCGTTGGCTGCCTTTCTGTGAACACTGTGTGGAGAAACCCGAACACATAAATAATGGGGCTGATGGCAAAAACAAAACAGGGTGAACAGCCAAATATATGAGTAAAATCCAAAAATTAAAGTTAGCCGAACACACAAAATAGTACATTCTAATTAAATATTTAAACCATATACAATAATGAAACGCGACAATAAATATAACCCTTTAACACGACAATCACTGCCACCAGCACTGTACATTTCATGAAACTTTGCACTGGAAAGTGCGTGAGCCGACTGACCAGGCGAAGCCAAAGCAGAATTCCAGTTCTCTCCAAGATACTCCTCCTGTTTTGAAATAATGTACCTTCTAAATGTAGACTACATTTTGCAGTTTCAGGCTCAGTCTCAAGGCTGGTCGAGCTGCTGGCATTCCTGTTTTAACTGAACACTGTGTACATTTTGCAGACGGATGATCATGAGGCTGGGTTTTGTGTTGGAGCTGTTGAACGGCATGGATTTGTGTAACAGTGAATGGGAGCTAGCTTTATTAAAAAAAAAGTTCGCAATTCACTAATTGCGTTCCATCCTGTAAGCAATCTAATCTAATCCAAACTTAACCAAACTGTATTTAGTAAACGTGTTTTTTTTTATGAGAACTGCATGAATATTGAATGGGGGAGCAAAATCGATGGATCGAACGGAGTATTGCAATTCCTACTTTATATTTCCCGATAGTTAATCACGTTAATGGATGTATATACAGTGTGGGAAACGAGCGTTGAGGAGATGTTCGGTGATTAGCTGGATTAGGGCGGGTCAAAGTATTGAATGGCCCCCACTTTTCCGGATGTTTTCGTGCTGTCTGTGGGAAAGCTCTGTTAACCTTGTCACAAACTCTCAGATGTTCTGGAGGAGGTCGCTGCAGGAGAACACTGTTTCCCATTTCGTTTTCTGATACCGATGGTGGTGCCGCGTATTCTGCCCGGTTTTATCCTTTTAGTCCTAGGGGCAGTTTGATACAAACGAGTTTCAAAGATCATTGAAGGGTCTAGTCTCCAGACCACATCAGGCTCAACCTCCAGCCCATGTCAGACCAATACTCTCGACTTTGCTGGGCCTAGACTCCAGATCAAACATGGTCGGGTCTCCAGATCACACCAGGACCAGTCTCCAGACAAGCACCGACCCCATTCTCCAAACCATACTGGCAACAATATGCAAAACACACCATGCCCAGTCTCCAGACTGCACCAGGCCGAGTCACCAGACTTGACCGGGCACTGTCTCGAGGCCACACTGGACCAGTTTCCAGACTGCGCTGGGCCCTGTCTCCACACTGCACTACGTTTAGTGTCCAGACTGCACTATGCAGTCTCCAGACAGCACCAGGCCCAGTCTACAGACATGCACCGACCCCATTCTCCAAACCATACTG
The DNA here is from genome assembly GCF_037043375.1 of Chiloscyllium plagiosum. Lineage (NCBI taxonomy): Eukaryota > Metazoa > Chordata > Chondrichthyes > Orectolobiformes > Hemiscylliidae > Chiloscyllium > Chiloscyllium plagiosum. The sequence goes on along the minus strand of NW_028270156.1, from coordinate 92,543,746 downwards.
GCAACAATATGCAAAACGCACCGTGCCCATTCTCCAGACTGCACCGGGCCTAGTCACCAGACTGGACCGGGCACTGTCTCGAGGCCACACTGGACCAGTTTCCAGACTGCGCTGGGCCCTGTCTCCACACTGCACCAGGTTTAGTGTCCAGACTGCACTGTGCTGTCTCCAGACAGCGCCAGACCCAGATGCCAGGCATGTCTAGGCCCACTCTCCAGAGAACACGTGGCCCATTCTGTGGACCACACTGCGCCCAGTTTCCAGACGGCACTGATCAAGTCTCCATATTACACTGTTCCCAAACACCAGACTACACTAATCCAGTTACAATACCGCACGGGGAACAGTCTCCAGCCCGCATTCAGCCCTGAGTCCAGACCACATTGGGCCCAGTTTTCAGACCGTGCTGAACCAAGTCTCCAGACCTCACTGGGCTCAATCTCCAGACCGCACTGGACCCCTTTTCCAGTCAGCACCTGGCCTAGTCTCAAGGCGTCATCCAGCTGAGTTTCCAATCCGCACCAAGCCCAGTCTCAAGACTGCACCAGGCCGAGTCACCAGACTTGACCGGGCACTGTCTCGAGGCCACACTGGACCAGTTTCCAGACTGCGCTGGGCCCTGTCTCCACACTGCACCAGGTGTAGTGTCCAGACTACACGGTGCAGTCTCCAGAACGCACCAGACCCAGTCTCCAGACATGCACCGACCCCATTCTCCAAACCATACTGGCAACAATATGCAAAACGCACCAAGCCCAGTCTCAAGACTGCACCAGGCCGAGTCACCAGACTTGACCGGGCACTGTCACGAGGCCACACTGGACCAGTTACCAGACTGCGCTGGGCCCTGTCTCCACACTGCACAAGGTTTAGTGTCCAGACTGCACTGTGCAGTCTCCAGACCGCACCAGACCCAGTCTCCAGACATGTACCGACCCCATTCTCCAAACCATACTGGCAACAATATGCAAAACGCACCATGCCCAGTCTCCAGACTGCACCAGGCCGAGTCACCAGACCTGACCGGGCACTGCCTCGAGGCCACACTGGACCAGTCTCCAGACTGCGCTGGGCCCTGTCTCCACACTGCACCAGGTTTAGTGTCCAGACTGCACTGTGCAGTCTCCAGACCGCACCAGACGCAGTCTCCAGACATGCACCGACCCCATTCTCCAAACCATACTGGCAACAATATGCAAAATGCACCATGCCCAGTCTCCAGACTGCACCAGGCCGAGTCACCAGACTTGACCGGGCACTGTCTCGAGGCCACACTGGACCAGTTTCCAGACTGCGCTGGGCCCTGTCTCCACACTGCACTACGTTTAGTGTCCAGACTGCACTATGCAGTCTCCAGACAGCACCAGGCCCAGTCTTCAGACATGCACCGACCCCATTCTCCAAACCATACTGGCAACAATATGCAAAACGCACCATGCCCATTCTCCAGACTGCACCGGGCCTAGTCACCAGACTGGACCGGGCACTGTCTCGAGGCCACACTGGACCAGTTTCCAGACTGCGCTGGGCCCTGTCTCCACACTGCACCAGGTTTAGTGTCCAGACTGCATTGTGCTGTCTCCAGACAGCGCCAGGCCCAGATGCCAGGCATGTCTAGGCCCACTCTCCAGAGAACACGTGGCCCATTCTGTGGACCACACTGCGCCCAGTTTCCAGACGGCACTGATCAAGTCTCCATATTACTCTGTTCCCAATCACCAGACTACACTAATCCAGTTACAATACCGCACGGGGAACAGTCTCCAGCCCGCATTCAGCCCTGTGTCCAGACCACATTGGGCCCAGTTTTCAGACCGTGCTGAACCAAGTCTCCAGACCTCACTGGGCTCATTCTCCAGACCGCACTGGACCCCTTTTCCAGTCAGCACCTGGCCTAGTCTCAAGGCGTCATCCAGCTAAGTTTCCAATCCGCACCAAGCCCAGTCTCAAGACTGTGCCTTTCCTGGGATCCAGACAATGTCGGGCCCAGTCTCCACACAGCACAGGGCCTCATCTCCAGATCTCACTGGGCCGTGTCTCCAGGTCGCGCTGGGTCCAGTTGCCAGACCATACCGGACCCAGACTTGAGACTGCACCAGTGTCAGTTTCTAGACTGAGTTGATTGCAGTTTTCAGACCGGACTGAGGCCAGTCTCCAGGCAGAACGAGGCCCAGTCTCCCGACCTGACCGTGCCTCGTCTCTAGATCGCACCAGGTCTGCACAACTCCCCGTGCTGGAAACTGGCCCAGTGTGGCCTCGAGATAGCGCTCCGTCCAGTCTGGACACTAGGCCCGGTGCAGTCTAGAGATTTGCCACGGAGCGTTGTAGATCAAGATTCTGCTGTATTCTGCTTGGCTTTCTTTGCTGGACAGATATCTTGTCCTTGTTCAGAGAACAAAGTACTAGTGTAGTCTGCATATACCCCACTTGCTGGACCGACCATTTTGTCCAGACCTATAATTCAATGCAATGGTGTGGTCTGTTCTGCTCTCCATGTTGGACAGATATCTAGTGGACTGGTAAGTCCGACAGAATGGTCTATCCTGGACAGAGTGTTCGATTATACTGAGCCTGGTCTGCTCAGTACTCCATGCTGAGCATAAGATTGTTTTGGCTGTATATGTGAGGCGGATTGTATATCCGATTTAACTCCTGATATAACTATCACTCCTCCAGCTTGGCCCATCCTCTGTCAAACCCCGTATTTCTGCAACATATTGTTCGGTAATTATCCAATTAAAACGTGAATACCTATCCGTATTGTTATGAACCAGGCGGGCCTCGCCAAAATACATGGAGGAGGCAACCTCGGCACGAACATTTTCTTAGTTTAAAGACAAATGTGAAATGCTTTGTTTCAAATACAATTCGCTCGGTCAAAGTATTCCATATTAAGCAAAACAATGTATTCTAACATTGTGGATCAAATAAGACAAAGTGAAGAGGAACCAGGAATAACTTTATTCCATTGGGAAACTTAACAGAACAAAATGTTGTTTAACTACTGAACATCTAATGCTCTAACATGGCAACATGCCATTAAAAAAACTTTTGTCATAAAGCAAATTCAGAAAATAGATTGTCTCACATGCAGTTTTCCAATCCAGGAGGAAAGAACATCGAAAGACAATTCAGAGAGAAATCACACAGAGAGAGAGAGAGAGAGAGTAAAGCAGCTGGGAGAGAGTTACTGCCTTTCAACACTGCTGAGACCGCAGAAATAAGTAGTCAAAGGTAAAACGACAAATACTGGCTCTGTTAGAGCTTGACAAAAGCTCAACCGAAACAAACCAGCTCTCCACAGGACCAGGACGGGGCCACAATGCCCACAAGGAACAGACTATGCCCACAACACCTACGCCACATTAGCAGCCGCTCAAGAAAGGCCGAAGCCAATTCCAGCATTTAAATGATAGCAAGAACAATTTTCAAGTTTCGTATCAATTTAAAAAAAAGATGAAGCAGGCTGGTGAACTGCCACAGACGGCCTTGGGAGCCCAGCACTTCCTACTCTGCCAAAACACAGTAGAATAATTCGGCTCGTGAAGAGAGAGCATTATCTCTCTCTGTCACCTCTAAGTTTGCGATTGGAGTTTTGTCACTAGCCCAATAGTCAGGGATGTCAACATCCCACCGAGACAAAGTCGTATGGTGAGGTGTAAAGGTTGTCGTGAAAGGAGTTAATAAGAACTGTTCGTTCAGTTATTGTGACTGATGTCAGTCTCCATGCATTCTAACGGTGGTACTGGAGGTTTTCCTCTTTTATTAATAAGGAACCTCCTTCAACCTGTTATCACATAATATCAGTGGCAGCGTCACTGTCAACACGATTGGGTTCAACAGCGACAGAGAGAGGGACTGGAAGTTAGTCTTAGAAAAGTAATCTGGAATGTTCCAGCAATGGACCAGAATCTGAGAGCATTACACTGAAATATTCCAACAGTCGATCGGAATCTAAGAACATTAGTCTGGAAGGAACCAACAATGGATCAAAATCTGCGAACAATAGAACTGACAAGTCACAACAATGGACAGGGTTTCTCCTTCGGTGTTTATTATCTTTCTCTAGAATGGACATAATTTGCTTGCGGAACGAAGCTGTACTGATGATTATTCAGATGGATATTATCCCATCATCGTTGTTGTTGGTCTTCCTGCCAAGCATTTCTCTGTCAATTTTTTACTCGATCGAAAACGTTATTGATATTTTGAATATTTATATTTCGCAAATAAATAAACTGTTGTCTTCAGCATCAGTCACAAACTCCATTTCCTTTAAATGTATTTCAAATTGCTTACTCACAAAACATGTAAGGAGGAACAAAACTGTTTCGACCCTTGAGTCTCCCTTTTCCACTGAACTGTTGTCTGTCTCTGGAATTCTCTTTGTCATCAGAACTGTCCACATCCACCTCTATTATATCCCCAGTCTCCTGCATTGCCTCATTTGGTTGCTCCATTAAGCACCATCTACCCCTTCATTAACTTCAGATTTTACGGCTCCCGTTCGCTTCTGACCACTCTTCCAATTTCACTAATTTTTGAACAGAAGCTTGCTCTTACCTCTACAGTTATTTCACCGTAGGGACACCATATCAAAGTAATAATGCTACTGGACGTGCAATTCAGAGGCACACGTTATGTCTCTAAATGTATTATTTCAAATTCTACCATATCCGATGATAGAACTTCAATTCGATTGACAAAAATTGTAATGAAAAGAATTTTAACTAATTACAACAATAAACCACTAAGATTTCTTTTCTTAGTCACTTATATCCTTCGATAAATGAATTATCGTGATTGTCCAGTGTTGGACATAGTCTGACTACAGACACAGAACAATGTTTGGCTCCTTACTGTCTTGACAAATGTCCTGACAGTGAAGTGCAAATAGGATGGAGAACAAATGCCCCCGTTTTCAGCGATGCTAACATCCCGTGAAACCACAATATTAACTGTGAAATAAACCAAGTAACTGTGGATATTGAAGATCTGTTTTTTATTATTATTCAGCATCTGAAATTGTTGGAGAATCTCCGTAGTTATCGTAGCCTCTGTCAGGAGAAAAACAGACAACGATTCGGTCCAGTGACCCTATATCAGAACTGACAGCAACTGGAAAGTAATATTATTTATGCTGGTTTTAGGGATGTTTGGGTTGGCAGGTTGGGTGGAGGTTAAAATGTTTGAATTAAATGGATGGCGAAACAGCTGGAAAGAGAGAGAGAAATAAAGGAAAAGCTAACAAAGGGATTATTTTTGACGAACTCGAATCAAAATAAAATGGAAAGTTATTCTAACATTTTCCCTTTTCCCATATTCCTAAATATCATGTAAATTTAGGTATGTCCCTGTTTAAAGTGGAGTATGTTCCCTCAGTCCCTCTTCGCTGAGTGTGGTCATTAACTCCATCGGCAATACTGGTGCTGCCGTTATAGTTGCTGAGAAGCAGAGAAACGTAATGCTACGTTGTCAACTGCTTCTTTGGAGAGAGGAACTGTTACTGAGGGATTGTGTGGAGACGTAAAAGCTTTTTTCACGAGGTAACTAAATTGAGGAGAGTGAGGAATTTTCGAGGGATTGGGTGGAGGTTAAAATGTTTGAATTAAATGGATGGCGAAACAGTTGGAAAGAGAGAGAGAGATAAAGGAAAAGCTAACAAAGGGATTATTTTTGACGAACTCGAATCAAAATAAAATGGAAAGTTATTCTAACATTTTCCCTTTTCCCATATTCCTAAATATCATGTAAATTTAGGTATGTCCCTGTTTAAAGTGAATTATGTTCCCTCAGTCCCTCTTCTGAGTGTGGTCATTAACTCCATCGGCAATACTGGTGCTGCCGTTATAGTTGCTGAGAAGCAGAGAAACGTAATGCTACGTTGTCAACTGCTTCTTTGGAGAGAGGAACTGTTACTGAGGGATTGTGTGGAGACGTAAATGCTTTTTTCACGAGGAAACTAAATTGAGGAGAGTGAGGAATTTTCGACACTGAATGGGTGCACTGTGTTCTCCTCTCATTGGAAATTCAGGGAGGACAATGTAGATTCTATCCGCAGGTTTATATTATCAGCTGTTGGTTTCATTTTGGGTACTCATGGATCTTCTGACCCAATTCTGGACGCTGCATATACACTGTGCCTGCGTCCATGGAAAACAAAAATAGCTGAACTACCTAGAAGGGAAACTTTGCAAACAGAGAGGGGCAGAGCACTGCACTGTCCTCCCTAGGATTTCCGGGAACATTTTTTGTAAACTGGACCCATTGAGGTGGCATGAGTGAAATCAGCTTTTTTCAAAAATGAAGCTCTTGCACTTGCTTTAGTATAACCTGTATTCTCGGACAAAGGATGGGACTGTGCTGACACTCACCATGAAGTGAACTGCATTGATTTTGGAACTTTTCAGGGAGGTGTGGGAAGCATATCCACCATGTCTGGAGTGCAGTCCTTCGATGTTTTCATTCGCTGAGATAAGCCACCTGCGACTGAGGGGAATACATTGCTTCTATCTACCCCAAAAAAGTTGTAGAAACTACCTTCCAGAAACGGGAGAAAACAAGGTGGCTGGTGACAATGATGAATTATAGGAAATTAGAAATAATGAAGAGTACGTTTTTGAAAATCTATTTGAATTGAAGATTGGTAAATTGCTGCATGTGATTATCTACATTCCATAATATGATGCAGTTGGTAATAGAGCTAGTGAAACAATCACTGATTATTCTTCAGAACTGATTCTGGAAATGGTCCTACAGACGGGAAAGGAGCTATTGCAAACGGAAATATTCGAACAGGACAAATAGGGAAATCAGAAACTAAATCGGTTGTTGCCAGCTGTGATAAAAAATGGCGCATTTTGTGAAGAATTTGACACCTAGGCACGTGGAAAATAATGTTATGAATTGGTCGAGTCGGCCTAGATTTAGGAAAAGGAAATGATCTTTGTTTAAACCGCTGGATTAAACCACCAATTGTCCGTGGTCACATCGACAATTGAGATTCAATGGGAGTAGAGTATTTGAATCTTCAAAAGTTTGACATGGTCGAATGCAGATGAGTGGTGTTCGAATCCATGGATATATAAGGGTAGAAAATAGTCCGAATGGATTAAAAATTGCATAATAGGAAAAATGAAGAAAGTCGTGATATTCCATGGACGGAATGCTGTGGGGTATCAAAAATCAGTGTTTGGTAAATAACAGTTCGCAATGTATATAAAGTATTCAGTTGTGAATAACAAGTATAATAATTCTCACTTATGTTTCTAAAAAAGGGAGATGTTGGGAAGTGCTGTTTCTAAAATGATCTTGGTTATACGTCACCTTCAGAATCCATAGGGGACAGTAAGTAATTATAACTGTAAATGACATGTGAAATGCGAAAAAAAGAAACGTACCAGAGTAAATATATACTACTCAATGGTTGTGTTTTTTTGAAACAATATTTGGAGAATTGTGTACAAACTGGGTCTACTTTATAAATATTGACCACCATGTCATTGACACAGTATGAAAGAGTTGCACCAGACCATAACCTGTCCTAATGTTACCATAAGTAGAGAATGCAGTAACTAAGAGTTTCATCTGTAGCGCTTTGAGAGTCTAAGAATTTGAAACTTCGTTATGGATAAACGTTCATTATGTCGCAGACAACCATTGATAAGCGGAGACATGCCATACATTCCATCGAATGTTCAAGTCCAGATAGTTTACATGCCTATGCAGAGATCTCACGTCGATTTGCAGAGAGGTACAGGCTCTAAATGAATTCTGAACACTTTAATTCAGAGTTATTGTGTATCTCTGCACTTAAAGTTATATTGTTCAAAATCCTGCCAGCAGCCACGATACCTTCATTCTGAAATAGTCAGACATTTCCCACCAGCTTGTGACCTCAAGAGAGAACATGGGTCTGCTCTCTCAGAGATGGAAGATGGATTTGCGACCAGTTTAAAAGAAGGCTTCATGCCTTGTGCCAGAACATCATGCTAAATAATACGTATGAACTGAGTAATGAAGCCACGAGGAACAAGGTGGGGATGTCCAACTGTGCAATCCTTACTCCATTTTTTTCGTGATATTGGAACATTTTGACACCTGTGTTAGTAATTTTAGAAGCGGAATGACCTGTTCCTTTGTAAATGATTTCAGGTTTGAAATAGTCTCTTTCAGATGCGTGTATTAGACGTGCGGCCCTGAGCAGACTGCTTGTCTTCCTGAAGAAGGGCTTATGCCCGAAACGTCGATTCTCCTGTTCCCTGGATGCTGCCTGACCTGCTGCGCTTTTCCAGCAACACATTTTCAGCTCTGATCTCCAGCATCTGCAGACCTCACTTTCTCCTTCCCATATAATAAGCAGAGGGACTGAATGAGCCCTCCCTTTTCTTGCACAGTAATTTTGATGTGCTGAATAAGGTGCTCACATTCTTGTGAAAACCAGGTTGACGTACTGAATGAGCTCCTCCGTTTACTGTGGAATTGAACCGTGTCTGGTAGTGCTGTTACATGAATGCAACTCACGCATTAACAGCACGATATTGAATGATGTCCAGGTATTGTTTCAATGGACATAGACTGCTTCAAGTGTGGAGGGTTGACAAATAGTCTGAACATCATGTGATCATCAGTGAACATCTCACTTTGGCTCAGTGTCGACTCAATGAGCTGAATGGCCTCCTTCCACACTTCCTAAAACAAGCTGGAGATGTCTGGACCGGGAAAGGAACCCTGACGATCTCTTGCAGAGATGCCGCAGGGCTGAGATGATTGATGTGCACAGACCATAAACATCTTCGCTTGCGATATGAATGAGTGCTCACAGTGGAGGATTTGCAAATGATTCTCATGAAGTGCAATTTTGCTCAGACTCCTTGATGTCACCCTCAGTTAAATACAAATTTAAGACATCACACAACACCAGATTATAACCCAAGACGTTTATTTGGCAGGACTAGCTTTCGGAGTGCTGTTCCTTTTCAGGTGGTTGTGCTGCGATCTTCTTGGAGATACTCTCTAATTTCAGCTGGCAGTTCGTGGTGTCGATGGTGAAGAAGCAGATATCAGGTTTCAGCAGAAATTCCTTCAATAACAGACAACATTATGCTGTTATCGGACTTTCTGTGCATCTGCACTGCCAAGAGTTTTACCATTAACCGAGTACTCTGCATTCCTGTTACTTCTTCCAAAGTGAACTACCTCACATTTTTCCACGTTAATCTCTATTTGCCACCACTCTGCATCTTATCTATGTCTCCATATCAATCGCAAAATCCTTTGGCGCTGTACAACTCTGCCTACCTTAGTGTCATCCGCAAATGTACTAGCCCATGCTTGCGGCACACCACTGGTAACTTAGCGCCAGGATGATAACTTTCTGTCAACTTTAACCCTCTTTGTTCATTCAGCTCGCCAAAGTCTGATCCAAATGGCCGAATCACCTTCAATCCCGAAACACTGCAATTTGCGCAATAGCCTACTGTGTGTAACACTATCAAACGCCTTACTGAACTCCATGTACACCACATCAACCGTTTTACCTTCATCCGACTGTTTTGTAAACTTCATGAAGAACTCAATAATGTTAGTCAGACAGGACCTACCCTTCGCTAAACCGTGTTAGCTATCCCTAAAAAAAAGTTCCTTTCCAGATGATTATAATTACTGTCTCTTATTCTTTAACGTCTGACACACAACCGAAGTATGGCTCACTGAGCTATAATTACCAGGTTTGTCCCGACTCCCCTTCTCAAAAAAAGGAACAGCATTTGCTATCCCTGGCACTAATCCTTTCGCCAATGATGGCATAAATTTCGAAGCCATGACTCTGTAATCTCCTCCCTGGCTTCCCAGAGAATCCAAGAATAAGTCCCGCCTGACCCAGAGGTCTTACACACTTTCAGATTTTCCAAAATTGCTAAAACGTCCTCTTTGTCAATAGGAATCTCATCAAATCCTGTAGTGTGCATCTTCGTATCCTCACTAATATTGCCTTTTTCCAATGTGAATGCTGATGAAAATTATTCATTAAGCGCTTCTCCGATGTCCCGAAATTCCACACACAACTCTCCACTTCTTTCTTTGATTGGCCTTAATGTTAATCATTCTTTTCTTGCTGATATACCGATAGAAGGCCCTGCGAATTTCCTTTATTCTATCTGCCAACAAGTATTCATGATCCTCCTGGGTATTATTAGTCTTATGCTTAGTTATTTTCTGGCGAACATATAACTCACAATCCCCTTAACTGAGCCTTCACACCTCATCTTCACGTAAGCATTTTTCTTCCTCTTGCCAAGAGGTTCAACTTCTTTAGAAAACCATTTCTCCCTCTCTAGACAACCATCTCCCTGCCTGATAGGTACATACTTATCAAGGATCCACTGTACCTGCTCCTTAAATAAGTTCAACGTTTCAAGTTTGTCCATCCCCTGCATTACTATCACCCTTCCGATGGATGCTAAACCTGGCCAAATCGCGCCCTTGTGCCTTTCCCACAATTATATCTCTTTCCCTGTGATTTATAAGTATCCCTGCCCATTTCTCAAGTAAACATAAGCGAATCATGGTCACTATCGCCAAGTCCTCATCTACCTCCAAATCTAACAGTTGGTCAGTGTCAAATCCAATATGGCATCTCCCCTTGTTAGCCAGTCTGCGTACTGTACACATTGAACAAAAACTGACCCATGCAAACTACCTGAACACTAATATTCCCAGTCCATATTGGGGAGGTTAAAGAGCCCGTAACAACTATCCTGTTACTCTTGCTCTTATCGAGAATCATCGTTGCTATCCTTTCTTCTACATCCCTGGAACAATTCGGAGGTGTATAGAAAACTCCCAACAGGGAGACATGTCCATTCCTGTTTCGAACCACAGCCCAAACTACATCAGTGGATCAGTCCTCCAACGTTATCCATTTGTTGTAACGGTACCCGTGATTAAGAATGCTACACATTCTCTTCTTTTACCTTCACCTCTGTTCATGCTGAAACGCATAAATTCCGGTATCTGCAACAACCATTCCTGTCGCTCCTCTTGTCATGTCTCCGAAATGTCCACAACATCGAAATTCCAGGTACGAACCCATGCTGCAATTTCACACACCTTCTTCTGGATGTTCCAGGCATTGCAGTACACTCATTTGAAATCAAAATCCTGGTTGCTGGTGCACTTTTATGACCTTGTAAACCTATACATGACCTCACTACCCTGACTCACTTGAACACTAGAAATATAATTTAGGTTCTCATACCCCAACTGCATTTGTTTAACAATCCTTCACCACCACCCCCCCCCCCTCCGAAAGAGAATTAGCAAATTTCCCTCCCAGGACATTGGTGACCCTCTGATTCAGATGAAGGCTATCCTGTTTGTAAAAATCCCACCTTCCACAGAAAGAACTCCAAATATCCCAAAACGCAAAACCCTCCTTCCTGCACCATCCCTGCATCCACATGTTCAGCTCCAGTCTCTCTGTTCCACGATTTGATGGCTTGTGACATGGGCAACAATCCAGAGATAACAATTCTGTTATAACTCTAAGCATCCACCCAACTCCCGGAATTTCTACTTTAGGTCCCCATTTTTCTTCTTACCTATATCGTCGGTGCCTATGTGGATCACGACGAGGGGCTGCTCCGCCTCCGCTTCCAGGATCCCGAAAACGTGATGAGAGACATCATGACCGCTGTCACCTGGGAGGCATCACACCGCTCATGAGTGTCTCTCGTTCCCATAAAGCCTCCTATCTTTTCCCCAACTGTGGAGTCTCCAATGTCTAAAGCTCTGCTCCTCTTCTCCCTTCCCTTCTGAGAAACGGAACAGACTCTGCGCAAGAGACCTATGCCCCATTCCTGATCCTTGCTAAGCCGTTCCCCCGAACAATATCCAAAACAGTATATTTGTTGCTGAGGGGAACCACTACAAGAGATTCCTGTAGTAATTACGAGTTTCCTTTCCTACTCGTGATGGCAAACCATTTGCCTTCATTATGTGGCAAAGGAGTAAATGCCTCCCTGCAACTCCTGTCAATAACCCATCCAGCCTCCCGAATGATTGGAAGTTCATCCAGCACCACTTCCAGTTCGCTAACGTGGTTCTAGAGGAGTTGACGTTGGGTGCACTTTCAACAAATTAAGTGAACAGGGACACGAGAGGCGAACCGTAACTGCCACGTACTGCAGGAAGGACGTGCAACTGCCCTAACCATGATTATCACTGTTCTGCATTCGCAAATTGACCACTGAAAATAATGAAGCACGAAAGAAAACACTTGTCATCTTACCAAACGACGCACAGTTTTTGTTTGGTAAGAGGAGGAGGACGGGTGGGAGACATTACCCGAGTAATGTTTTGGTTAATACAAACACTCAAATTTGTAACGTCGTTAAGTCTCCGACAGTCTCCTTCTCGACGCTGCCGCACTTTCTGCTGCTGGAAAACCAACGGTGGGACCCGACGCGACAGGTGAGTTTTAACTTTTTACTCACATTCCCGAGAGACTTCTGCTTGATGCTTAACACGTCTTGCTGTTAGAACAACAATTTGCTGCTATTTAAACTGATTCTCCTCCATCCAAATTTAATTGCCGAGTTTTGATGTGAATAACTCTCCTGTATCTTTCTCTGGACCTTACTGTTGCTCATCCTACAGCATCTGTTTCTCCCATTACAAAACTTAGAAAAATCCTTTAAAGGTATAGTTTGCGTCTTTTCACTTCCTGATGTCCTGCCCTGAGTTTCATTTTGGAGAGTGGTGTTTCAACGGCTTTGAGACGTGTTTTTGGCAACTGGTTCTGTGCCTATCCACTGAACGTTTGTCATTTTCACTCTGTGCTGATCATGTGCGCAGTAACATGAGCGATCCCCTCAACTGTTATTGACTCATACCAGGCTTTCACATGGAGTTGTGTGGCGTTTGACTTAATTCTGTTTTTGGAAAGTTAGTAGAAATACTGAGGATAGTTTCCCGGAGGTTGTATTTTAAACTGCTGTGAACAGTCAAGAAGACAAAACGCTTTGGTGACCAATCTCGATGAGTCATGGTCACTGTAGTTACTGCATTTGGGCCTACAACATGATCAACACTTGGAGCAGAGGCTGCCAAGAGGGGAATCACCGTAAAATGGAATGAGGAGTCATAATCAGATCAGCCATGGTCGAAATGAGTTTTGGGACTCGCTCAAATGACTCACTCCTGCAACATATTCATATATTTCTGATCGTAACAAGCCAATTCACCTTCTCTCCCACTGCCACTTACTTGTAGAGATTGAGTCTCTTCTCCTGATCCTGGGTAACAGTATCATGACGGCTCACTCGACGCCAGATTTCCCTGTGCCCCATTCTCGTGCAGTTGAATATTTGCCTCCAGTTCCTGCATTCCGGTCTCGAACAGTGAAATGTTTGCCTTCTGTTCCTGTGTCCCAGTCTCAAGCAGTTCAGCGACTGCCTCCTGTTCCTATGTCCCAGTCTTGAGCATTTGAATGACTGCCTCCTGTATCTGTGTATCAGATTTGTGGAAACAAGTGTCGTCCTCCTGTTCCTGAGTAACAGGCTACAATAGCTGTTTGCTCTCCTTCTGCTCCTGTGGAACGGAATTGAGGGACTGAATGGCCTGTTCAAATGCCTGACATCTTGGATTGACTGCAAAACGTACTCCTGCTTCTGTAAACCATCCTTTAAATCTGAATAATGTAGCTGTGTTCTTTTTTACTGTAAGTAAGTGAGCAAACAAGATGACTCGCTGTATTTTTGTGTGGCAGGTTTGGGAAGCTCAAAGTGTAATAGGCTTCAGAGTCTTAGAGTCATCGAGATGTACAGCACGGAAATACACCCTTCGGTCGAACTCGTCCATTCTGACCAGATAACCTATCCTAATCTGTTCACGTTTGCCAGCATTTTGCCGATATCCCTCCAAACCCTTCCTATTCAAAGACCGAAACAGATGCCTTTTAAATGCAGCAATTGCACCAGTCTCCACGACTTCCCCTGGCAACATATTGCACACACACACACAACAATCCTATTTATATATTTCCCCTCTCACCCTAAACCTATGCCCTCTCGTTCTGGGCTACCATACACAAGGGAAAAGACTGTCTCTAATTATCCGATCCATGACGCTGAAGATTTTGCACACCTCTATTACATCAACCTTCAGCCTCGGACGCTCCAAGGAAAACAGCCCAGCATATCCAGCATCTCCATTTCGCTCAAATCCGTCAACCCAGCCAATATACTTGTAAATCTTTTCTGAAGCCTTCCACGTTTCACACGATCCCATGATATGAAGGAGACTAGAACTACACGCAATATTCCAAAAGTGGCCTAACCAATGTTCTGTCGTGACCTGACTCCCAATTCCTACACTCAAATTTATGATCAATAAGGAACACATACCAAATGCATTCTTCACTCTCGTATCAAACTGATATTCTACTTCCAAGGAAATACAAACATGCGCTCCAAGGTCTCTTTGCTCACGAGCACTCCGTAGGACCCTACCATTAAGTGTATAAGTCCTGCTAAGATGTGCTTTTCCAAAATGCAGCACCTCACACTTATCTAAACTAAACTCGACTGCCACTCCTCAGCCTTTTGGCCGATTTGATAATGATCCCCTTGTCCTCTGAGGTAACTCTGCTACACCTCCAATTTTGGTATCATCTGCATTCTTAGTAAATATACCTCCTATGTTCACATTCAAATTATTTCTATAAATGACGAAAGATAGTGGTCCCAACACCGATTCTTGTGACACTCCACTGGTCACAGATATCAGTCTGAAAGGCAACCCTCCAGCCCCACACACTATTTTCTACCTTCGGGACAGTTCTGCATTGAAATGGCTCGTTCTCCCCGTGTTCCAAGAGGTCCACGCTTGCTGAACAGTATCCCATGGAAAACCTTGTCGAACGCCTTACTGAATTCCAAATAGATCATGTACACCACTCTTCCCTCATCAAGTGAGTGAATGGCTTCCACCTTTTCCTGTATGACAAGTTTCAGGGGCTGAATTGCCTCCTCTTGCTTCCAAAAATACCCTCGAATGAATAAATGATCGCCTCCTGTGTCTATGCAGCAGAGCCGGGAGGCTCAGTAGCGTCTCTGCTTTTCGTACCTCGGCAGTTGCAGCACCTGGGTCTGCAAAACGAACAACAAATGGAGCAGAGGCTGCAGACAGCGTAGCTCTGAAACCACGGAGTAAGTGTTTGTCTGGGGATAGGGATCTGCAATATCCAACCCGTGTTTTTCAGGAACAGCTTCCCAAGCAATACTTAGCCCAGGATCAAAACATAAGATGACCCTTAGGGAACAAGGACCTTTTCACAGAGCGTTGTCGCCTCCTTCAACACGATCTGCAGCTTCACACAAGGGGGAGAACGGCGCTGCCAGTGGTTGTTATGGTCATAATTTGAGTCAGATTCTAGGAACAGGCACTTTCCAGGAATGAGTAGGTGACATATCCATCATCTCATCGTATGTCGCCATCAGTGCCACCATTCGTTGACAGAGGATACATATGGTGGATGAGATGAATACAATATGTTCTCCCTCACAAGGGATTGCCGGATGTTTTCCCAGTACAGCGGGTATCGCGATGGTGCACATGGCTCGGCAGAGTCCCCATATCAATCGGGAGAGGCAGAGGTATTTATGCAAAACTTACTCCATTAATCTAGAAGTGTGTACACGCCCAGTGCATTATATTAATTAAGACCCACTGTCCTGGCCCACTGCAGCCACAGCCTCTTCATTCAGAAGCAGGCAGCCACTCTCATCTTCTTCAGGTTTCCAAGTGGAAAGATAGCATGACAGCTCGGCTCAAGGCGGTCACGTTGATAGACTTCTCAATGCACCATCCCCATCACCATTTCTCACTGCCAACAACCACAACAAAATATTCCGTGTTTACTGAAAGCAATGTTGCCACTGGGAAATTCAGAGAGCAGGCAATCAGGGAGATGGAGCAACATGTCTGATGTCTGAATAGGTGACAGTGAGCCCTCCAGTGCACACTGTATCACTAACTCCAGTAATCGCTTTCCATTTCAGGAACATACTGTCTTCCAATCTTCCTGAAAACAAAAGGCAGGTGCTATATCGTGTTACATTCCATCTGCCAAACAATAACCCATTGATGTTACTGGCTGTATCCATTCGCAGCACCTCCACTTTGTCTAGACAATATCATTTCCTTTTTATGTAAGAGTCATCAGCAAACTCAACAGCTGTACATTTTTTCCACTCCTGATCATTGAGATTGATTGTAAATAGTTATGGCCGCAGCACTCGTCACTGTGTCACTGCAGTTAATTTGTGTTAAACTGACAAACAAAAACAACAATTTATCGCTGTTCCTCACCCTGTAAACAATCCTCACCGTATTCCTGTGTAGCAGCCCTGAAAGGCTGAATGTTCCCTTCCATTTGACGTGTAACAGGTTTGAGAGGTGAAAAGATCGACTCCAATTGTTGAGTAACAGCGTCGAATGACTGGAACGACTCATTCTGCTCCTGTTTGAAACTCTTGACGTGTTGAAGAGCCTGTTTCAGTGTAGGTGCAGTTTTGATTGATGTACAACCTTTTTCGAACAATCAATGAACAACCCACTCCTGACGTTATGATGGAGGAAGGCTACTGATGCTGCAGCTGCTGATAGACCATAGTGGCTCATGGATGCGCATTTTCCAATTGTTCGGTCGGCTGGATGTATGTCTTACGTCAAAGGATGTAGTGCCACATTACACAGAGGGCGTTATCTTCAAAATGAGGCTGAGAATTTCCTTCCACCAGGACTCTATGCTGATTGCTCTGACCGATACTTTTCTGGATAGAGCGATCTGTGACAAGTGGGTTAATGCGCATGTTCCCGTCTTCATGGTTCCACTGTTATTTCCCACAGTCTGGCTGCTGTGTACTGAGGCTTCGCCCTGCTCAGTCAGCCGTGAGCCTGTGGAGCCACTCTTGGTGATGGACATTGAAGTACCTCACCCAGAGTACGTTCTGTGCCCTTGTGACTGTCAGTGCTTCCTCCCATTTGTTTTCAACATCGAGGGGATCTGAGTTATAACCGCGGTGTGGTGTGGATGGCACACTACCAGGTGATTTCCATGCCCATCTCTAACCTGTTCCTATGAGATTTCCCGTGTTCTGTAATCAACCTTGGGGAATTCCAGGATAACTCCTTTCCTGATTGCACCCTCCCGTGCCACCACTACTGTTAAGTTTGTCCTGCCAGTGGGATAGGATATAACCGCGGATGGTGGTTGGGGCTTCATGAAACATTAACAATCAAGTTTGAACATGTGTGTATGAAGGTATCATCGAATACAGGTTACAATGTGTCAGGGAATAGTGGGTTAAAAAGCTGAATGAAAGGCACTCGACCTGAATTTCTTCTATATTCTCAAAACAGACTGAGGAAATTACTGAATACATTGAGGGAAATGGATACGATTTAATGGCATCAGAAAGACATGGTTATAGGGTCACCAATATTGGGAACTGAATACGGAACATTTTACATCCGGGAGTGTTAGACAGAACTGAAAACGAGATGGGGGAGAATAGCTGAATAAGCGTTGACATCTACACAGACATTAAAAACGATCTTGAGCTTTTTTGAGCTTTATCTTTGTCTTATTCAATTTGTGAACAAAGCACAAGTTGAGTTGTTTGGCGGAAGGATTCCCACCGTGAGCCTGAGTGGGTCTCACCAAAGTTAGTGGGTAGAAGGGTCTTTCTGATGAAGGTCTTTATGACTCTATCAAATTCTGTACCCGACATTCCCTGCAACATTCTATACCGGCCAATCCCCGGAATAATACATTGCCTACATTTCCTGGAACAATCTGTACCCGACATTCCCTTCAAATTTATTTACTCAACATTTTCTGGAGCATTCTATACCCGAAATTACCCAGAATATTACTTCCCTGATTTTACTTGTCAACGGCCGGACGTCAGCGAATTGAGTGAAAGATACGATCCTGAGGGAAGAGATCCCATCCCAGGGACATAGAGACACTGTTCCGAAGTCCCCTCAAGCAGTTAAAGGGGTGAATACATTTTCTCTGCATTTACATGTCTTCACGACACAGGATCGACCACAATTTACACGAAAAGTCAGAAATTTCCAAACTCCGTTTGTTTTCATGGAACTGGGAGGGAATCCTTCAGGAGAGCAACGTTTACACACGAGGTATTAGGAACTTGAATGAAGTGAACTGTGTCTGTTCTCAACTGATCGAATGTGTTGGAATTGTTGTAAAAACCGTCTGTTCTTATGAATGTGTCTCTCTGTGTTTGGGGAGGGGGGGTTTCTTGTGTTTTGTGACACTTTTTTCAGTAATTCAGACCATCCATTTATTATTTCCTTTCGAATTATTTTAATAAATCCATGAATACAGTGACACGTCTAAACATCTCACTGGGTCCTCTGTCAAACTGGTCAATTTCGCTCCAGTCGAATGTACAATTTGTTTGTTTTCCTTCCTCACAGTTAATATAGTGACGGTCTACGTTCTGCTTCATAAAGATTGTGGATTGTCTCCATGCGTCACACGTTACCTGGAGGCGATGGCAGTGGCAGATCTTCTGGTCATTATCCTCGACCTGATACTAAGACACATTCCCATTGTTTATATGAAACAGTTTTCTTTTCTGAGGAACATTCCCGTGTGTAATATCCACGCCGTCCTGCTTTATACAGCCACTGACTGCTCTGTCTGGTTCACCGTCACTTTCACCTTTGATCGGTTCGTGGCCATTTGTTGCCAGAAGCTGAAAAGTAAATTTTGCAGTGAGAAAAAGGCGGCTGTGGTTCTGGGAGCAGTGACTATGCTGAGCTGTTTAAAGAACATGTTTTGGTATTTTATGCTTACAGCACGGTATGGGCTGTCCAACGCCCCCTGGTTTTGTGATGTAACACTCGCTGTTTATTTCTCCCGTGACTGGGCCACAATCGAGTTCCTCCACCACATTCTAACCCCAGCTCTCCCATTTCTCCTGATTCTGCTGCTCAATGTTTTCACAGTCAGACACATTTTAGTGACCAGCAGAGCCCGCACGAGACTCCGGGCTCACACCAATGGGGCAGCTCAGTCTGACACAGAAATGAGAAATCGAAAAAAATCTCTCGTTTTACTGTTTGTCATCTCGGCTAATTTCATCTTGTTATGGTCAATGTTAATGGTGTTTTCTATATGGAATCGGATGGATTATATTGGGTATCGGTCTGTTTATCTCCATCCCTTTGTGCGAGAATTGGGCTTCATGTTGCAGCTCCTCAGTTGCTGCACAAACACGGCGATTTATGCCGTGACCCAGACTAAGTTCAGACAGCAGGTGAAGAATGTGCTGAAATATCCCTTTATCAAAATCCATCAGTCAATTAAGTTCACACATTAATCAATCCATCTGAGATTTTTAAATTTCAGTATAATGTTTCAGCGATAAAGCTGCCTATCGCTATGGTAACACACTGCTTGCAGTGCTGGTTTGTCCAAGCTTATCCCAGTAGGGACTTCGGAAACACATTTCATTGCTTCTCGCAGTTCAGGGGTCAATGAGAAAAGGCACCATCCCATTGACTGAATCGATCACTTCAATTTGTAAACAATAAAGTTGTATATTAAAAAGTCCCGAGCAGCAGAGTGAATGGTATGTTTGTTTGTCTTTGCGTTGAGGAAGCTGATGTGAGCAGAGTCAGACTCAGCCCCAAGTCCTGATCCTCAGGTACGGGGACGGTATCGGGCCTGAGCTCAGGAATTGGTTTTAAATCACTCTGTCCTGGCTTTCAACTCTGTGTCCCCTAATTCGATCTGGACACTGTACGATTCATCTGTCTCCCTTTTTCTTCATCCCTATGTATCTCTCTCCTAATGTCACACTGTCCCTCTGTCTCTCTCTCCTACTCCTATTTACTAATTATATTTCATTCTCCCTCCCTTTCCCATTTTCCTTCACTCTCTTTCCGTCATGTACTCCCTCCCTCCAAATCTCCTCTCTTCCTCGAGTCCTGTCTCACCTGCCATTGCAAGTGGAGCAGAGGAAGTGTGCGAATATTCAGGCCGATCCTACACGAACAGAGATTGGTGCGGTGCTTTAGACGAAAGGTATTTTAACAATATCAGGCTTGGGCCAATAGCCATTGTTCGGGGACACAGTAGGTTTGAGCGAGTGAGCATTGGTGGGCGAGACCGAGTGAATGAGTGAGACCGGAGGACTGGGAATAAGCCATACCTGGAGAAACAGTGAGATAACGAGTGAGGTTGGGAGGATGGGATCGAACGAGAGAGATCCACAGGGAACGAGTAATAAAGAGATAGCGAACAAGGTGAAGGAAGAGTGCGAGTGAATGAACGGGGCGAGGAGGAAGGGCGGTAGTGAGCCTGGATGTGAAACAGCGAGCAAACAAGTGATGCTGGAATGGAGGGGGTAAAGAGATAGTGCCTGAGAGTGCTAACAAACAAGCGAACATCATTCCCGTGAGTGAGGTAGGAAGCGACTCTGTGTGGAATAGAGAGAGCAAACTCGTGAGACCGGGTTGGGACGGAGTGGGCAAGCCTATCTCGGAGAGAGAAAGCAAACGGGTGAGGCGGTGAGGGAGGAACAAAAAAAGCCTGGGCGAGAGAGAGTGAGCAAACGAGCAATGTGGAGAGTGAGGAAACGAGTGAGCTTGGATGGGCGAGCGCGAGCAAGCCTGGTGGGAGAAACAGTGAGTGAATCAACGGGACCAGAATGAGGACGTAGCCTGCCTGGATGTGAGACAGCGAGCAATCAAGTAAAGCAGGAAGGACGGACCAAGCAAGAAAGCGTTGTAGAGTGCTAACAGACAAGAGATCGGGAGGGAGGGAGAGAGAGATCGAATCTGCCTGGAAAAGAGCAAAAGAGCATGCGAGATGGGGCGGGCGGGAGATAGCGAGCTTGTGTGGAAGAGAGCGATTGAACGAGTGAGACCCGGAGGGCGGGAGAGAGCGAACATGGAGGGAGGGAAGTAAGAGAGCCTGGGTGGAAGAGTTAAACCAGGAAGGAAATAGGTATAGAAACAGGGTGGGAGAAAATGAGCAAACGAGTGAGATCAGGAGAGTGGGAGGCAGTGAGCCTGGCTGGAAGAGAGCGAGTGAAAAATGAGACCAGGAAAACGAGAGGGAATGAGACTGGGTTGGAAAGGACGAGTGGATGAGTGATCCCAGGAGGAAGGAAGACAGCAAGAATGGGTGGGGGAGAGCGAGTGAACAAGTGTCACTTGGAGTGAGTTAGAGAACAAGCGGGATTGGCAGGGGGGGACTGAGCGTGGGGTGGTTGAGAGACAGCGAGTCTGGGGCTGGTATAAAGGCCGTACAAATGAAATCAAGAGGAAGGGCGGAAGCGAGCCTGTGTGGGGTAATTCAGCAAAAGAGTGAGACCGCGATGGAAGAAACAAGCAACAGTGTCTGGGGGATCGTGAGAGAACAGGCGAGAAAAAGAGGGAGAAAGCTTGCAAAGCTGGGTGGAACAGAGCGAGCAAATAAGTGAGACTGGAAGGAAGGGAGGAAGAGAGCCTGAGTGGGAGAGAGCGAAGGAATGGACTTGAATATGATGGAGGAAGAAAGCGAGGCTTTGTAGAAGATAGTGAGCGAACGAACGAGATTAGGACCGAGTGAGAGAGCGAAGATGGGGTGTAGAGTAAGTAAACATCAAGACCAGGAGGGATGGAGGAAGCGAACCTGGGTGGAAGAGAGAGAGCGAAGCAGTGTGATCTTGAGGGAGGGAGGGAGCTTTCCTGTATGGGAGAAAGCGAGTTAATGACTCAAATGGGGAGGCAGGGAGTGAACATGCCTGGGTGGGAGAGACCGAGCATACAAGGGAGAGTCGGAGGGAGGGAACGAACGAACCTTGTTCGGAGAGAGTGATCGAACCAGTGAGATGGGGAGCGAGGAAGCGAGTGAGCCTGAGTGGGAGGGTACGAGTGATCGAGTGAGATCGAGAGGGAGGGAGTAAGTGACACTTGGTGAGAGAGAGCGAGCAAATGAGTGTGACCGGGAGGGAGGGATTGCATGAGAGAGACGGAAGGGAGAGAACAAAAAAGCCTGGTGAGAGAGAATGAGTAGTGAAGTAAGACTGGGTTGGAGTGAGTGACTGCCCAAATCAGACCAGGAGGTTAATAACATTTGAACCTGTTTAGGAGAGAGTGAGCGAATGAATGGGATGGGGAGAAAGTGAGCGAGTGAGCCTGACTGGAAGACTGTGAGTGAACAATAGATATCAGGACGATGGGAGCAAGCATGTCTTGGTGGGAGAGAGTGAACAATCGACTGAGACTGGGAGGTACGCAGCGAGCAACTGGAAGAAAACCGGAGGGAGAGAGTGAATGAGCCTGGGTGGGAGATAATGACTGAGACGAGGAGGGAGGGATCGATCGAAAGGGAGAGTCTGATCGGAAGAGAGTGAGCAAGCCTCTGTGGGAGAGAATAAGCGAACATGTGGGAGCAGCTGGGAGGGAGAGAGTGTGCCTTGGCGACTGTGAGCATGCAAACGAGTCATACCAGGAGGGAGGATGGTGCAAGCCTGCTTGGGAGAGAGCAAATGAACGGGTGAGACGGGGAGAGAGGGAGGGAGGGAGCCTGTGTGGGATAATGCGAGCAAATAGGCGAGACCAAGAGGGAGAGAGAGCGAGCGAGCCTGGGTGAGAGACAACCAGTGAGGCTGTGTGGGAGGGAGCAAGTGATTCTTGGTAGGCGTCACCAATTGAACAAATCAGACCAGGATGAAGGGAGTGTGCGAGCCAGTTTGGGAGAGAGTGAACGAGCGTGTGTGATGTGGAGGAAGGGAGGGAACGAGCCTGCATGAGAGAGAATGACTAAACAAACGAGACCAGAAGGGAGAGAGCGAAATTAGTTTGAAGAGAGCGAGCGAACGAGTCACATCAGGAGGCAGGGTTCGAATCTGGGTGGGCGAGAGCGAACGAGCGAGTGAAACAAGGATGGAGGGAGAGTGTGAGCGAGACCGCGAAGTATCAAGAGGGCCTAGGTTGGAGAGACTGAGCTAATGAGTGACATTGGAAGGGAGGGAGGGAGCGGGAATTCCAGGTTGGTTCCTCCCCCAGGGGCATCTTGGTCCGAATCAACTTTGCCAGGGCTGGCACACAGCGTTTGCAATCGCGAAGGCGTTGATATGTACGATTTCACCTGCCAGCTGGATTGTGTTTCAGTCTGATTCTGGCCATTCAATGGGAAACTACCGTTATCCTCATGTGCTAATATAAATTCCGAACGTACCTCATACTTTTTTTCTGAATTATGTCAGTGAAATCAGAAGGAATACATAGCAAAAACATAGGATAAAACAAAAGTGAGTAAGCTTTTCGATTACTTTTCACTCGTGGGCTGTATACCATTTCTGTCAGAGGGATGGTCACTTATTTCAAATTTATAACGCAAGCCATTCGTGTTCAGGTCCCAACGAATTTTGCTGTCTGCACATCTGTATCATCCTTTGAACATATTGAGCAAATTGGGCCAGTTTGTTCTTGTGGTCGGGCATGCTTCATTCACATTACTCTGATTCGCGGAGTGGCCCCTAGTTTAGGATGGTTCAGGCCACTCATCCGCAATATATGGCTTTGAAGACTGGACGTTTCATTTTCAAAATAAGGAAAAGTTTCTAATGAAATGGTTTGCTGGTGAGAATCAGAAAATTTAAGGTTCTGAGTGGGTATCCTGGAATAAAACCCACTTCAGTGTCATCCCCATCCTCAAATAGGATAGGTGTGCCAGACAAAGGCTCAGGATTTTGAGGAATATCTGAATTCATTTTTAAAAGTGTTGTTTCTTTCACGCTTATGCACATTCCTCAGCTGTAGTGGCCTTCCACTGTTTCTCCAGTTCCCTTTCGTTTTCATCTGGCCATTTGCACTCAGATTTTAACTTCTCCCAGCTTTGGCGAGTTCCATCTGGTGTACAAACCTTTATTACCCTATCACATGCTGAATTCCTTGAACTGGCAAGGAAGTTTTTTTTTGTACACTATCCGCTTTATCTTTCACTTTTTTAAATTAATAATTAATCAATGCAGCCATGCTTCATGGTAACCCCGAGACAATGACACAGGTCAATACTAATGTGAAAACGTATAAAACCAATCAACCTGCCAATGATTTCTGGTTTTGTGATTCAGGGCTAATACAATTGGGTATTTAAAATAATAATTAGGTGTAACTCGGAGGTGGAAACTGAGCCAGTGAATAATACATTTCTGAAGTGATCAATAAAAAGTGGAAAATCATTTATAAAAACTATTACAATTACTTGGTTCTGTTCCCATAATTTCAAACCCAGATAAGGCACCTTAAGCGGTTTTGACCAGTCATTGCACATTTACAATGTTAAAAAGCTATGAAATGACTGCAGCTGCATAAAGACGTCTTGTCCACTCACGTGGCAACAAAATACTTCTCTTGCACAAATAATGGTCGAATCCAAAGACAGAGATATTAAAAATATGGTATTCAGTTTTGTTAGTGATTTACATAACACAATGTTCAAACAAAACGTCAATTCTCAGTGACGGAGAGGAATTGATATAGAACAAGGCTACAAATGGCACTCCATAATCACGAATGAGATGCAACAGTCTTAAGATTGAGTGGAGACATACGAGTCCGAAACAAACAAACAAAAAATTCTGCCAGTCTCATTTTCTGAAAACAATATTGGTCAATTGGGATATTTTAGGTCTTCGTTATACTTTCAGCTCCATGTTTTTTAAGTAAAATAAATTCTATAACGCTCATGTAATTCCTCCACTCAATGAACAAATCTTAAAGTCTAAGGTGATTTTTCTCAATGTTACTTCTGGATTATTATCTATGAAAAAAGAGCAGGCACCTGCTGAGGCCAGGGTTTACAGTGTTACTGCGTTTACTGCATGTAGTCAAATCTTTGATTAATCCAATGAGATCAAAATTGGGTGAACTTCAAATTTGGCAGTCGCTTGACACAAATTGGGTTTTTAGAGCAGGTTCATACCAGTGTCTAATCGGAAAGTCGTCGCCCTCTACATTGAACTGATTCAAATTTAAATAAGGTTGGCTTTCATGTAAACATAAACTGTGATCAGTTAGAAATTAACAGTACAGCGGTAACGGTCTTTAAGAAGAAATGGTGGGTTAATATTTCATTAATATTACTTTATCTTCCAATTTTGTATTTCATAATCACCCATGCTTAGTGAAAAAAAACGTTAAAAAGATACTGTCTTAAATTCCCAAAGTGCAAATTAAATTCAAAACACTCCTGAATCTCGAGTTCCAGTAAATAAATCACAAACATTCAATCACCAACAAACAAATGTGCATTCTAACTAGAGCGCAAAGGGTTAAACTGCAGGGAATCAATGGTGAGTCAGTCTTTCTGTCTCTCTGTCTCTCGCATACACACAAGAACGTTTTCCAACGTTTATTCCGTTCTTCACAAGCTTTAATACTGTTTTCTCCACCCTTATGTATCCTGGGCAATGCATTGCTCAGCCAATCCAGATCGTGGGACCCCAGCAAATATATTGCGATTGTCTGACACACTCCCAACTATCTTATGAACGAAAGCATCATTCTTATTACATGTGGGAGCTCTTTGTCCCTGCTATCATCCTCATCCAGGGAGTTCCCTTCGAATCCTGAACCTGATTCCATCTCCATTTCATCCGACCAGTCTCCTGCTGATCGCCTTATGGTCCTCCTCTGAACACGCTGCTCTACTTCATTTTGCCACTTCCATGGGTCACTTTTCCTCTGACACCCTTCAACACTCTGTTTATTGTTGAGATACTCCTCATACTGTTTGTGTTCGTGTACTGTCCGAAGGAGCCTGAGTTCTACTTCCAATTACTCCCTTTCTGTTTATGTTTTTTTTCCACTGACTCTCGTAATATCTTACATTCCTTCTGCCATTCCTTGATTAACCCCTTCACTTCCTCCTTTCTGTGGTTTAGTTTATCCTTATCATTACCGTCCTTAATTCCTGCAATCGAGGTTTCTTTTTGGGACCGTTGTGTATATTCAGAACAGCATAATTAAGTCCAGATTGGGTAGAGTGAGTTCTGTATGTGGTCATTTATTCTGTTCTTTGTGTTTGATTGTGTAATTTTGGGAATACATTTTGTATATTTTAATATCTATACTTCAACCTCGCTGACTTACTCAATGTAATTTTCACTGTCCACTTGATGAAACAAATTGCAAAGTAATAGCCTGGGGCTGCCGACTAAAGAATGTTTCGAATGGTCTGGACTAGTCCATGACTCTTGCTAGGGCTCCTCCCTGAGCGTGGTAGATGCTACAGTTATTATTTCAGGTTCTGGTTCGGTTGGGTAGATAGAGCTTGGGATAGTAATGGCTCTTTTAGTCCCCAGAATTTTTCTGTATATGGATGCGGTGATAACAACGAGTTGGAAGAATTAACAGAGAAGCTGCAATTGAAACTGCCTGCTTTTATGAAGAAACGAGAGATAATTACAACAGCGCCATAGCATTAAACTTGCTGGAGCAACCAACAGAATCTATAGATTTGGAAAGAATTCAATTGTAAATGTAACAGTTTGAGTGAGAGATGAGAGATAAGGAAAAAGGGGTAGAAAGAAAACAAGTTCAGTTACAATTAAAAGCAGAAGGAAGGGAATAAGAGAGAGCAGCAGCAGAACAGAGAGAAAAAGAGACCAGCTGAACGAGGCGAGAAGAGAGAACAGAGAAAGAAGAAGACGGAGATTTTGAACATCAAAAACTGATACTTAAAAGGAAAGTCAGCTTAAACGGCTGGAGGTTAAGGTTAATGGTAGGCTTACTGAGGAAAAGAGTGAGAATGAGCAAACCCCTGGTTGTCAGAAGCCTCGTAAGTAAGTGTTCAGGTATGTTCAAGCGAGGTCTAAATTTGATTAGAATGACTTGGGCGCCATTTTCACTTCAATTTAAAAGATGGCTAAACAAATGTAGTGGCCGTGGTAATGTGGATATTGTTGATCCAAAAGAGACTTGCATGTATGGTTAGCGATGTAATCGCAGAACTATTAGAAGCAGTATCTGGGGATTATAAAGAGATGAAAAAAAGCCATTTTAAGTGCAGATACGTTTGTACCAGAAGCCGGTAGGCAACGTTTCAGGAATCTCAGTAGGGACCCAGGTCAAACAATACATTGTGTTTGAAAGAATTAAACAGAGTAGTTTCGATAGATGGATAAGAGTTTTAAAGATCCATGATGCCCTGAGAATGGTAATTCTTTTGGAGGAATTGAAATTATTTACTGTCTGAAGTAGTGCGAACTCATGGGAAAAAGCACAACTTTATAACATCAAGATTAGCAGCTGAAGAGGTTGATGATTATGAACTGGTCCATAAAACTCGGTTTGGCAAACAGAAACATCTTCAGCCAATGCAAAATAGTAATTGGGGCAAAGAGACATTATCACGTGGAAAGGGTAAGGTAGGTATCAGTGAAACTTATAATGATTACTTACCACAGGGTAAGAAATAATGCCTTGAGGGGGACAAATAAGTTAGAAATCTCCGGTGTTTTCATTGTAATAAAGTGGACCACACAAAATCTCAGTATTAGTGGGCTAGGAGAAAGTCTGATGTAGGAAAACCAGACAAGCCTGGAAGTTTTGTATGACTGGCAACAAGAGGCACAAGGGAAGTTAGACAACTGCCTCAGAGTGTACAAGACGACCAGAGGTCGTTTAAGGAGGAAATGATAGATCCACATTTAAATGCACATGCAAGCTTAAAGTTTATTCACATAGGCTCGGAGTCATAGGTAAGGAGGTTACAATATTAAGGAATACAGGGTACCACAGTCTGTAATACTGAAAGATGAGGAGATATGTTCTCCTGAGTAATTCTTTCCAGAAAATGTGCTGGTAACATTAATTCATAGTGAGACAAAAAGTGCTCAGTTATATAAATTGAGGCTAGAGATTCTAGAGAAGTGTGAAGAATTTATGGTTGCAGTATTGGAAATACTGTCAGATAGTGGAATACAATTTGTCCTTGCAAAATGATATAACTGATGCACCAGTAGGCGTGCTGCCGACTCTAGTTGCAAAACCAGTGCAGGCGCAGGAAAGTGAAGACATGGAAAATGTTTATCCATGAATTTTCATTGATTGTGTGTTTACAAGATCACAGACGCACAATCTGAAGCAGATGCTTTCAAAGGGCACAAATAAGGAAGCTGACATAGCTTTACCGAGAGATTTTTGACCAGACAAGTGGGACAGTGAAAGAACAAATAGGTAAATAAAAAACAAGTAACTTTAGCTCTGCTAAGTTGATTGAATCACAGCAGAAAGATTAAAAGTTACAACATTTATATTAAAAAGCATATGCAGAGAACGAGAGTGAATGCTTCCTGTGTGTTATTACTTAACAACTGATGTCTTACCGAAGAAATGGAGACGGAGGAAATGCAAGTGACGCATGACCTACCACTTGGTGATCATTTAGGGGTGTGCAAAACATAGGCTAAAATACAAAGATATTTTTACTGGCCTGTACTACGTAAGGATGTCGTTGACTTTTGCTCGAAGTGTCATACATGTCAGCTAATCGGAAAACTAAAGTCAATAATAAAACCAGCTCCGTTAATACCAATTCCACATTAGAGGAATCTTTCACAAGTGTCCTGTTTGACTGCGTAGGTTCTGCACCTCGAAAAAGAAGTGAGAACAAGTATGTATTAACAATATTGGATGTTTAGACTAGATTTCTAGAGGCAATTCCATTACACAATATCGCAGCAAAAACAGCTGCAGAAGAATTACTTTTTAACTAGATCCGAATAGATAGCAATTAAAAGTATAACAGCATAGAATGAAACAAGAAACGAATATGAAATTACAAATCGCAATTTTGCATATCGGGATAAGGTATTGGTGCTCCTTCCAGTAACAGGTGACCCTTTAAAAACAAGGTTTAATGGAACTTATCAAATCGAGAAGAAATTAAAGTGAGGTGAATTACTTGATAAGGACTCCAGACAGGACGAAACCTCACATAGTGTGCCATGTGAATATGCTCAAAAGGTATTTTGATATGGAAGGAAATCAAGAAGAGAATATGTTAATTGCAACAGCACAGAAGGAAAAACCAAGTTCAGAGGATACTGAATTCGGCATTCCGCAAATCAAATTGTGTATTGAGGAGGTTGACAAAAATGAAGATAAATTATTACGTTAACTTCACAGAAGATCGAAATGACCTGAAAGAGTAATTACTATCACATGAACAGACACGCAGAAATAAACTGGGAAGTATTAAGCGAATTGTGCATGTTGTGCATGTATGGGATGCTTTTACGATTAAGCAACATCCTTATCGACATAACCCTCTAAAGTTGGTACATGTTCAGAAGGAGAAACAGCACATGCTCCAAGATGCATAGTGGAAGTGAGTTACAGTGACTTGAGCTCTCACATCGTCATGGTAGCAAAGCCAGATGGTATCTGAGGGTTATGTGTGAGGTATCGCAAAGTAAACATCGTTGCAAAGACTGATGCCTATCTAATTCCATGGTAGGAGGGTAGTATCGTAAACTTGTGACAAGCAACTTACATTTCTCAGTTGGATTTGCTCAGAGGATACTGGCAAATATCTTTGTCAGAGAGACCAAAGGAAATTTTGACTATTGGAACACCATATGGGCTTTCTCAGTTGAGTCATGCAATTTATTATGAGAAACACTCCAGCCACATTTGAGAGACTGGCTAATAAGTTCATTGGCAGATTACCGAACTGTGTGGTGTATATTGATGACCTGGTGTTTTTTTAGTCAGTTATGGAAGGAGCATCGACGGCATTTATCAGACATGTTCGATCGACTTTAGAAGGCAGTTAAACTTAACTGTCGGTGAAATTAGCCCAATAAAGCAGAGATCACAAAACACAGAGCAAATAAAAATTAACAAACCGTTCATTAACACAGTGATATCGTGGAAAAGAGAATAACTGAGCTGAAACAGCACAGACAGTCTGTTTATGCAGACGAAACACCCTTCCACGAGCTGAGAATCATGCTGTTCAATGATGCTAATTAAAATAGGGAAAATACAATGGTCTTGATAATCAAGGAATCCAATTAGTGGTAGTCGCAAAACAGTTATCAGAATATCTTGAATATAGATATAATGCAGCATCCTGGTAGCATTAATCAGTTCTTAACGGGATCAGGAGATCTCAGTGCTATTCGAGGGAAGAGGAAAATATCCCTTTTAAAGCAATAAGGTGTTTATTTGCTTCTCTCCTGTGAGCAAGGTGATCTGGTGCCTCTCTATCTGACCTATCATTTGTGTGGCTTTGGTATCACTGGGTTATGTGCCTGCCCTAAGGCTTTGGGACAGCTGTGTGATGGATTCCAAGAAGATTATTGTTAGGTTCTCTTCAGAAGTGTATTTGTTGGACTGAGAGTGACTATGGACATGTCTGTTTGCCGTGTCAGCCTGCTTTATCAATGCTGAGGCATTCCGGGAGTTTATATCATGGTTGGGACATGCTTGATTTTCTGGGTTCTGTGTGGCCATGCTGTGGGTAGGCAGGGTACCAGACGTTTTCGCCACGGTGCCCCTTTTCTATGGGACAGAATGAGAAGGGGGCAAAGTAGCCAGTTCCAGGGGATTGTCGCGTGGGGAAGGGGATTGTTCGTTATTATAGACATCACCCTCGGTGTCTGAGCACAAATCAGCAGAATATTTCTTGGGGGAGGGATGATTCCCCCATTTGTTCTGTACTAGCTGATTGGTGACGGGGGCAGAGAGCAGTAGTATGGCACACAGGGGTGAACAGCGGAGTCGGATGGCCATGGTCAGTGCTACACTCCGGGCAATGATAGCAAGGATGGCAATCAGTCCCTGTAGCAGGGATGTACCCAATGAGTCCAGCCAGGTGGCTTCCAAGTCCTATAACTCCCAGTGGTATTCCTGCTCATGCCAGAGAGAAGGCATCTGCTGGATATGCTGCGCCAGGTCTGTGATATCCTCGCGGGGATCAGGGATTTAAGTGCAGCAGTCAGCAACAATGAGGGCGCATGTGCCCCCTTTTGCAGAGAGCAGGGAGTCTAAGGTCATCCTAGCCACAGTGCGAATGGGAATATCCACCGCATTCATCTGGGTGTGCACATCAGCTATGAAATTCACCAACTCCTCTATTATGGTGGTGAGTCTGTGGACTTGCATGTGCAACCGCATGGTTGCATGAGAGATGCCTTCACTGAGAGAGCTGCATCAAAGGGCATCAAGGGCTCGTTTGCAACAGGTAGGGGCTTTGGGAAAGTAGGGGACTGGGAGTGATAGATGAATGGTATCACGCACCTGACATACCAACTGCCACCCCAGGACAGCGACAGACAGAGGTAGACATTGTGGTCACGGATAAAACAGGTGCCATTGTAGGTCCAGAGTTTCTGTGTCTGGATCCTGTCCAGATGGTGAGGAAGGTGGTATTCTGGGTGATCCTTTTGTGGACCTGTTGGTTTATTATGCTGCCTTCTGCTGCGTATCGTCATGCTGAGTGAGTTAGAGGAAGGGAGTGAGTGCACCGACTCCAGCCAGCCTCCCATCCAGATGGATGTGTGCTTTATAAATAGATGGATCCTGTCGGTGTCCACTGTTCGGTGGTGTCAGCAATGCTTCGGGCTGGGGATTCATCAGAGACGTTGTAGGCCGTGTAAAACCACCTTGTAAATTTGTCCAGGTGGTCCCCGCAGATCACCAGCGGGCTGGGCTGTTGTATGTTACCGGGGATCGCGAATCTGGGGAGGACATCCCTCAGGAGGCATTTTACCACTGTGTATGCATCATTCGTTCTTGTGGTAAACGCTTCCTACCGTTTAGAGAACATGTCGATGATGACAAAGATGTATTTGTAACCCTGTTTTGGGAGCATGTGAGCAAAGTCAATCTACAAGTGGCTAAAAGTCCCCAAGTAACTGGCAGGCAGTCACACCTGGCAACAGGCTTTTCTGCATTGTTGTGCAGGCATACGAGGCACTGTGACAGCAAGACTTATGCAGGGGCAGCAATTACCAGTGCATACCAGGATTGTGTGACAGCGTGTAACGTGCCCCTCTTGTCTGCGTGTCTAGCGCTGTGGGCTGCTAGGACGAGTATATGCAGGTGGGCTCTTCGACAAATGATATGGTCATCGGGGTGTACAAACAGCTGTAGGGAATGAGACTGCCCCAGTTCTGATCCAACTGTCCTGGTTTTGCGGTTGAGCAGCCTGTTCGTCAGTTCACACTGCTTTCTTGGGGTCAGGGAATACAGATGTCTTCGTTATTCTGGGGCCCTGTAGGACGCAAGTGGTGGGGTGCAGTGCAGCTTTCCGGGCTGCTGTGTCTGCTGAGGCATTCCCGACGGTGACAGGGACAGTGGCAGTGATATAAGCAACACATTTTGAAATCGATGGGGCTAAGGTTAACATGACTGTTTCGAGGAGGTTGGAGATTAGCGCAGCGTGTTGCAGTGGCCTCCCTGCTGAAGTAATTAGTCATCTCTGTTTAAGAGTGTGCCAAAGTCGTGAAGGATATCACAGGCATAATTAGAATCAGTGTAAATGTTGGTTGTGTGACCTTTTGCTATGATGCAAGCCCGAGTTTGCATGAACAGCTTTGCAGGCTGTGCAGCTGTGCCATTTGGTAATGCAGCATATTCCAGGATAATGGAAGAGGTGCAGGCGGCATACCCTGCCCGTATGTGGTGGACCGAGTGCCTGAAGTAGGACCCATCGCAAAGGGCATAAGGTCAGCATTGTCCAAAGTTGTATCAGAGAGGTCAGGGCGGGGGTGACGATCTGTTGCACGGGGTCGAAACAGTCATGGTCGTCCGCAGTGGCGTTCTGAGTGAGTGGGAGTAGCGTGGCCGGGTTCAAGGCAAGAATACCCTGTATGGAAAGGTAAGCTTTGGAGATTCAAGCGAGCTCATAGCCAGTTCTCCGAATGCCAGTGAAATGCAGCGTTGCTGCTAAATTGAACAGCAGGGATACCAAATGGGAAACCAAAACAGTGCATGGGTGTTACACTACGAAAAGGGGTGGCCTTTTCCATTGTTACAGCGGCTGTTGGGATAGCTCTCAAATATGCCAACATTCCTCTTAGAACAGGCGGCACGTGTCCAGAGTTAAAGGCAACAGGGCGCCGGAGATCTCTATCTATTTAACCAGCGTTACAAAGCTGGTTGCAAACCCGTCGGACTCATTAACTTGGAGGTAGAACGGCTCAGTGTAGTTTGGGACCTGCAGGACAGGAGCAGAGAGTAGTCGCTGTTTAATTTCGACGAATGCGTGTTCCTCCTTAGGCATCTAGTGCAGTTTCGCTGATTGCTGTAGTGGATCGTCAATGGCAAGAACTTCAGTGATCCAGCGCCTGCAGTAATTCGCCATCCCCAGGAAATCCTGCAGCCATGTTCTTGTGGCTCTTGGGGGAAACTAACTAGAGGCTACGATTCTCGCTCTCGTTAGTGCCCTGAGGCCAGATAAGAGTTGGTATCCCAAGTACCGTATTTTATACTGGCAGAGTTGCATCTTTTTTTCCATTGAAACCCTGTATCCATCTTTTGTTCGACAGCAGCGCAACGCTACAGTGTCCTGCATGCATGTTTCAGCGCAGGTGGAGGCCAATAATAAATGGCCCACATATTCGGGGAGGGTGCTGCTGCACGGCAGGTTTCGAGTGAAGATGGTATGATATACTTTAATGACATAGACTGCGGTGCTCTCTGTGGAACACTGGGACAGCCATTGTATATAAAAGCGAAACGGTACCGGCTCTCGCGGACAATTTAATGGAGAAAAAACATGAGTAGAGGTCGATTACAGAAAAAATGGTTGGCGGAAGCAGGGGTGCTGGTGAGTATGGCGTTACTGTCCAAGACCACTGGGGAGAAATGACGAACAATTGCATTTACAGCCCTCAGATCCTGGACAGAACCCCACTTTTCTGGCCACTTGGGGTTTGGATGTGCTGGATGGGTGCATTACAGGAACTTGTTGTAGCAACTAGGGCACCCTGTTGTAATATGGAGTCACTCACCGGCTTAATCTCGTCTACTGCTGCTGGCATCAGATGGTATTGCCGTATAAACGGCAAGATGGCGCCCTGATGAGTGTGGCAGGGTGTCGTGGGAGGAACTCACCTGGCCTGAATGGTGGGGGTGCTGTGCCTACAGTAACGTGGGAGGATCAGCTAGCAACAGTGGTCTTCGTAGGAGAGTAGCTCCCAGGGTATGCGTGTTAAAATCGGGCTGGAGTGTTGCAGGAGCTTAGCGCAAACAAAACACAATCTGCCCAAGTTGTACAACCCCTAACTGGGCAACGGGGGCCTATCTGAGGGACGTGAAGTGAAGGAGTCGCTGTCGTAAAAGTATTATAATGAGGCCTAAATGATGCTGGCAATCAATTTATACAAGGTCTGGCCGGCACAGAAGGACCGCTGGGCGAGAGATGAAACTAATGGGAGCATCAGGGACAGTGGAAGGTCCAATACTGAAGTAAATGATTTGGGAGAGTCGACCCATTCTGGGCACTCCAGAAACCACTAAGTTATGTACAGTTTTGTAACTCGGGGAAAATTCTGCAGAGGGAGATTCAGGCCAGTTGGTGGCCCCAGAGTCCACCAGAAAAGAAATGATATGCCCCCAAACCTCCACATCCATCATAGGATTTTTGAACGGGGAGTTGGTGAAGAGTATTGTGACCCATTGCAAAACTCCCTCGCGCTGCAGCACAAATTTGTTTCTGGGGCATGGGGGAAGGGATCATTCATGGTTTCGGCAGTCTGCCAACGTTACTACTGTGGAGTGGTGGCCTGCTGTCGTCCTGTAGGGGGTGGGGGAGGATGGAGGAGACTGGGCGCCCTTGCCTGTGTGTTGAACGGACGTGTTTTGTTTAGTGTGCCGATTACCATATTTCCAGCACGGTCCTTCATGAAATCCCTTAGGTCTCTGTACTGGCCTTGTGGTGTCTTTACGGCAGTCCAGTTGTGCACTTAGGAGAATGCCTGCGTCTGTTTGGCATTGCCAACAGCCCATTACTGTCCAGGTTACTTAGTATGGTCAAAGAGAGCCCAAGGTATGCCAAGTGAGATTATGCAGAACATATGTAGGCAGCACGCAGTTCAATAGGATCTGCACAGCCATCTTTTCATTTTCTGTGAATGGAATGCCCGCCAAGGAGTTCCACACCTCCATAAAGCAGGCAATGAAATCGGGCAAGTGCTCGTCTGCTCTCGTCGTTACAGCACCAAAGTCGGCTTGCTGTCTTGCCCTGGCCTTCATTACATCTTTTTTGACGGGGCTGTCCAGCCATTTCGCCCGGTCAGCAGTGGTGTCCCAGGGTTGTGCCGGAATTTCAATAGCAGGGCGAATTGTCGTCCAGTGGGTTCCTTACGTGAGCTGCTATAGGATCTGCACATTTTGGGCAGACAGTTGTCAATGGTGCAAATTTGGAATAGACAATTGTAGACTGGGAATGGGTGCTTCAACGGGTCTTGCAGCATGCATGGGTCCCCACTGCATGAGCCCAGGTCTAATCGAGGGGAGTACAGCCAATCATGATACGTGGAAACTGACAGCCGGTGCCCTGGAGTTTCTGGGCAGCTTCCACGCTACTTCTGAGTTTGGGGCTACCATTCGTGCTGGGCAGCTATGATGGTTCGGACCGAGTGGCGTCTGCTGTTAATTGCTGCGAGCTTCTAGTGGGTATGTGCGGTGAGAAATGTCCCTCCCCACTTCATTGACAGTCGGTCTTGCTGTGCAGCTGTTAGGGGACGTTTTGGAGAAACGGCGTGGGACCGTGTCCAATGATATTGGGATCTCCAATATTGCGGCGGTCTTTTTCCTTCGGGGGCTGATGCTGTTTGGCATTTTCCCAAAAAATTACAAGACACTGCAGCATGTAAAGAGTGTCCTGGAGGGCTCCCCGAGCCATCCGTATTGGTAATGGCCCAGTAATCAATCGTATCCAATTTAAAGCTTCCTCCACATGGAAAATTCCCTCGGGACCAGGTGTAAAGGTTTCCTGTGTAGGGGATACATAATGGCTGTCACCTGTCTCTTTTAGCACGGTGTCTACCGGTGAAGCAGGTGTAACAAGAGCAAGTCCAACCTTCGTCTTGAAATTCACGCAGTTACCATGCCTTCTTTGCATCTTTGCATCGGACCAGGCCGGTCTCATCAGATGTTTGGGGTTACCCAGCTCCAGTAGCTTGAACCCTTCGGCAGAGGGTGGATATCTGTGCCCCATGAGGTACTGGTTCGTCCTGGGTTGAGTGCTAAGTGTTGTTCTTTGGCTGTCGAAGAAAAAAGAACAGAGAGAGGGCTCATTGAACACACAAGCAGCGAGTGATTGACACGTAAAGCAATAAAGGGTAATCGAGCATGTCCTCACTGAACACAACGTAAACAAACAGTTTACGGATGGATGAACACATTCGGACAAGACACCTGAAATTCATAAGTCAAGCACTTAGTAACAGCAAAGCAAACAGACACACACAAAACAAACACTCAGAAACCACAGCATAGAAAACAGTGAACAGATAGGTCCCCTGCCAATTTCAATTCAAGCTGAGGATCTCTCAGTATTAAAGCAAAATTTTAATTCGCAATCTCGCCTTCTATCTTGCCAGATTTCCCGTCGCTGACCGTGTTTCCACTGGCTGGATCAGCTTGTTGGCACAAGCCCTGGCTCAGCTGTGTTGATCCGGCCCAGGAAGCTTATTGCTACTTTGTTAAAGGGAGTGTATTCTCTGCTCTGCGAGCAACTATGATCATATCTGGTTATCCTTGTCAGACGCTTTGTTCAATGCTGAAGCATTCTGGGTATTTCTTGCCTGGTTTGAACAGGCTTGATTTTCTGCTCTGTGTGGGCAAGTATGGGTAGGCAGGGTGAAAGATATTTTCCCACATCTAGGATATAAGACGGGGATGGAACTGAACACTTGAGAGAAGACCTGCCAAAGAGCTGGTTTAAAAAAGTCTCTCTTCAAAGTACATTTTCGATCAGTAACATGTGATACAGAAATTCCTAACAAGTGGTAAAGAAGACATAGCAAGTTCCGAAGACAAGAACATACGCCTGCCTGGTTTTGACATAAGAAGTGTTGTTTCGTAAATCATAATTGGGAGTTTTATCGGACTAGTATTTGGAAGGGAAGGTAAAAGACAGACTAGTGAACGAAATTGCAGATAGTGGTGAGGTAATTATTCTCTGCTATATTTTAATAAATAAAGTTGTTATGATTTACTTTTCATAGTTCTTGGCCACTCGAATTTTTACAGTTTACTGCACGGGACTAATCTTTTCTGTGTTGCTGGTTTTAAATTAAGCAGGAGAGCTGACCCCGTATAATTGATGGCGAAAGAAAGTTCTGCATTTGTAACACAAATAGGCCATATCAGCTTAAGGTGATGCCTTTGGAATGAAAATCATGCCCGATACACTCCAAATACACAAGAACTCGGTTACAAACGGAATAGTCAGTCTGGGCGAAGCAGTGATTTTTATTAATCCGAGGAAGATTACATGATGCAGTTGACAGAGCTCTTTGAACGAGTTTGAGAAGCAAAACTGGTGAGAAACAAAAATAAAACGGAATTTGCAAAATCAGAAGTGACGTTATTGGGACATTACATCGGTCATGGAAGGTTAACTCCACGAATGCAAAGACGAAGTTTATCGAGCAATTCCCACCACCAACCTTGAGCAGAGAGGTGATTTGATTCTTAGAACTCACCGGATTCTTTCAGAAGTTCCTTCCATAATTCAGTAATGTAGTGGCACCATTAAACAATTTGCTGGAGAATAACACGACGTTTCGGTGGACAGAACTATGCCAGGAGGCATTCGACGATTTGAAATCGAAATTAAACAACAACCAGATTTAGCGACACAAACGTTTCAACACCTTTTAAAGTCGCTACTGATGCTACTGACATTGGAGTCGGAGCTGCACTTCAGGAAACTGTGGATGGGATTGAACTTTTTGAAGAAGATCAACAGCCAAAGTGGAAATACTCCTCAATCGAAAAGGAACTATTGAGTTTGGTATCGCCTCACAGCATTTCAATGAAAATGTCACGAACAATATGTTGAAGACCACAATACACTTACATTCCTGGAACGTTTTCAAGATCAGAATATGAGTCTATATCGTTGTAGTTTTATGCTACAGACATTTAGTTTAAAAACAATACACATGTTGTGGGTCAGAAGAATGTAATTACGGCGGATATAACTGATACAGTTTAGATGAAATTTGTCTTTATTTATTGATTTATGTGTATATAGACATGTATATTGGAAGAAGTTAAGGTGGACTTATGTTAAATTTATCTGTATGATAGGGTAATGTGTTTAAAATAGAAGTGAAAAGAAATGAAAAGCCTCATTTCATTCCGATGTTTCTTTTTTTTTCTCAACGTTGGATGTATTATGAAGATGTGTGAATGCATTTAAATGAGTTATAAGCAGGAAAACTACCGGCTCCAGCACTAAATGTGCCCCAAAGAGTAACAATGTAACACTGAGGCAAACTACTTAATTAGTTCGCTGCTTGGAGAATAATACTAATTCGAATTTGGACAAGCAGTTTAAATTATACCAGATATATGTCAAACTCGAATAATATTTGAAGTGAATATATCGGAAATCTTGAAAGTCAATGACACAATTCGATGCTCTGGAATATTATAACAGGGAAAATTGAACAGTTGAGAGAAAAGGTCATGTCCAAGCATGTAAGATCTGCTTGAAAATAGCTCTCTCTTAAAAGGACCTATTCCATAAGTAATCTGTGATGCAGACATTCCTAACAAAGAGTAAAGAAGAGCTTTAAAATGTGTTGCTGGAAAACCGTAGCAGGTCAGGCAGCATCAAAGGAACACGAGAATGGACGTTTCGGGCATAAGTCCTTCTTCAGGAAGAAGGGTTTATGCCCGAAACGTCGATTATCCTGTTCCTTTGATGCTGCCTGACCTGCTGCGCTTTTCCAACAACACATTTTAAACTCTGATCTCCAGCATCTGCAGTCCTCACTTTCTCCAAGGAGTAAAGAAGACACAGGAAGATCCGGAGACAAGAATTTTGAACCGGGCCACCTGTGCAAGGAAAGCAAACGCTTTTACTATAGGATCAGAGCACGATAGCTACATTCTTAAACAGAATGGCCATCGGTGCTGTACACATATGCGAGTGTGACTCAGTATGTTTTACTAAATTCAATGGTACTTATTAGAGATGCACAAAAGGCAGTTTCTGCACATATTAATAAAAAGCAAACGGCAAGCTCCCAAGCCCGCCCACACAAGATGTCAAAGATTTGCGAACTAAAAGTGAATGTTCTTTGGTCTCAATGTGAAAAGCTCTCGCAGCTGTGTCACATTCACGTCACTTGTTGCTGAATGAATCAGAAAGAAGGAGTATCACCAGATCTGTATCTGTCTCGCTTTGTTATTCCGCTTCCCAACTCCCGGAAGCCTTTTACATTTTCCTGCTCTTTTGTGACTAAATGGAAAGAGACTGGATACAATGTCATTAATAGCCTGTCTGTCATTTCCTCAGCTTCTGTTCCAAACTGGCTGAGGTATGAGGGTACGCATTAATATTAGTCACTCCATGACAGCGCACGCCAAAGGTTCATCTGATATTTTGACTACCTTTCATTCCTGTTGCTGACTGATTGAAGTCGCTAACATGCTAACTACTCCAAAACATAACTCAAGACTTCCAGTGATGATTGTCGAACGTTGAAAAGCCGCAGACAGCATCCAGATGAGACCTTTCAGAGACTACTTCGGGATAGATTTGAGGGAGAGTCTACATTAGGATTCTGCAGTGCACTGTGACACCAGCAATTCAGCCTCTCCCTTGAATTGAAACAGCCGCCTGTGCAAGGTAAGCAAACGCAGTACAGCTTTTATGGAAGGATCAGAGCACGGTAACTACTCTCTTTAACGGAATGGCTGTGGGTGGTATACACATCTGCGCATATTCAGAACCAGTTTGGAGATAACAATGTTTCACACAGTAATTAATTGGAATTGCATTCCTTTTCAACTCTACAGCAGGTATGGGCGAGCAAATTCAAAGCGAGGGTTGCTGATGAGCGAAACAAGGAAGAAAACTCCGTTCATATCAATCTAAACAACTGCCGTCGGAAAAAAGGCTGTTGCTGCCCGTTTCAAACAGGGAACGTTCGCGGGTGAGGCAAATGTAATGCCCAATACACTACAGAAACAAGCCCCGCTACCAGTTGTTACTCAGAGCACTGAAATTTGCAGTTGTTGAACGCTTCAATCTCTGTTTCCAGTAGCTCGTTGTTGTCCAACGTAGTTGGCAGCATTGAAAGGTTAAGAAAATCACGTGGAATTGCTCGCAAACGATAGACATGGATGTTGTTAGCGTGACAAGATTTGCACTGTAGTGCGATTCTGAATAAGTTGGCACAACGTTCTCTGCAGCGTAGGGCGGAGGCGTGACATTCTGGAATGTGTATAAACTGATTATGTAAGCGTTTTTTTCTCAGGGAGGAGCAAATTGAAAACTAGATACCATTGGATTCAAGTGAGAGGGGTAAAATTTAAAAGGGCCCTGAGGCACATTTCCCATGCAGAAGGTTGTGCATGTATGGAATGAGCTACCAGAGGAAGTGGCGGAGGCTTGTACTCTCTGAAGATTTCAAAGGCACTTAGATGACTCTGTGGATAGGAACGGTTTATGGGGATATGGACCAATCCTGGTAAATAGGACATAATTAATTTAGACAATGTGGTCAGCATGTACGAGATACGCTGAAGAGTCTGTTTCTATGCTGTATACTTCAGTGACGCACTGCAGAACCGAAGGACTTCTGTACTTTTGCCCCCTGAAATAATCCTTGAAATTATCCCAGATCTTCAGTTGAGAATTTTTGCTGCCGGGAGTTACCTCACAAACCGTGTTACCTCATAATATATTGAATGAGTCAGAAAACAGACAACACATAAAGAGTAACACTATCAAAAATGACAAACTAAATGCGTTTTCTGTCAAATCAAATTATGAATGCTGTCTGTGAGACTGTCCGAGGGCAATGACCCACAATCTAATCGCACACCTGGCAGCAGGGCAATTCCAA
Source organism: Chiloscyllium plagiosum (assembly GCF_037043375.1). Classification (NCBI taxonomy): domain Eukaryota; kingdom Metazoa; phylum Chordata; class Chondrichthyes; order Orectolobiformes; family Hemiscylliidae; genus Chiloscyllium; species Chiloscyllium plagiosum. Next base: position 92,502,602 of record NW_028270156.1, on the reverse strand, counting down.
ACAGCTTTTCCAAACACACTGGAAGCTTAGTGCACCTCAGATTCCCAGAAAGTGCTGAAATGAGATAAAAGAAAGAACAATAAGAATGGGCTATGAAAAGTGAATTTTACCAATCACAGTCTTGATTTGATGAGCTTTCTCTTCCGATTAACAATGCGGGAGTGCGTGTAGCGTATCAGCAGCATCCGTCTCCTGGACAGAAATTTAAGAACATATGACATTGCAATTAATTGGAATTCTTTTCACATTCAACAGAGCACCAAATAACGACGAGTGGAGTCACTGCAGGATTTTGTTGCACAACAGCGATGAAGTAACAATCTCCTTTCGTTTTCAGTGAACACATAACTTGTCTGGAATATAAAGCCTCAGTGGACTGCTGAAACAGGGGACTTTTCACGTGGAAGGCGAACGTGATCGAGAAGCGCAGACGCTGACCAAATGGAGAGTCTGCACTCTCCCAAAACACAGGTCGGTTTCCAAGAAGGAAATCCAACCTGTTGTGTTGAACTTCAATGGTTCAGCACGCTGCAGCATGATATATGACCTGCACAAATGGCAGCCGTGGTGCTCGCACCCAAACTGCTTAGAGACTGGAACCTAAATCCAGCACTGTAAAATGCTCGGCCACGCTACCAGCCACAGTGGTAAAGCATTTTCGTATTGTTCCTTTGGTACTCCTTCAAAACAACAGACGCAAAGTCACAGGGGAAGAGTTCCACGATCCCTATCCTGCTCGCACTGCTGCTTGGATGTGCCCAGCACAATATCAATTTTGCAGCAGGTAATGCTGTCCCTTCAATCCACACAAAAATGAATGCAGAGCTGAACATACCTTCTGAGACTCGATCGAGCTGCAAATGTAATGCGTGTGTAAGTGAGCGTCTGAAAAATGAATACAGGGTGAGTTAGAACATGGAGACTCCAGACCTATGCCTATGTGACTCTTGCAGCTCGAGACAAAGTGGTTCCCTGCGCATACACGTCTAACTGCAGCTAGTCTCGAAAGGTACATAAATGATTTGCAACTCGATAGCAGAACTAGACTGATAAAATGGTGAAGTGCTAAACACGCTGCACAGCCGCAGGTCTTTGTATCACAAGATAAGAACGATCTAATCGTTATGATTTAAGTTGTTTACCAGTTAATATCATTAGATCAAACAAATATCATGAAGTGATACCATGTATTGATAGGTAATTGTCTGAATAAACTGTGCGACTATGCCTTATGTTCTGCTTTATGAAAAGTATAAAAATGCCTCTGTATTAAACCAGTATGTGCAGTTCCTCCGAGGGATACGGAAGTACATAACTTCTGTGTTTCTGAACGTTCTATCCCGGGCAATATTCTAAACAAAGAGTGAAGTATTAAGATTAAGACAGATTGCGTGTGTTTCTTGACCGATCACAGAAATGAGAGACCGCTCGCACCCCCTCCGGGGTTCAGAACTTCATGAGAAAGTATATTCGGTAAAGTTTTGTTAACAAAACCATGAGCTGCGTTCCATTACTGGAATTTAGATTATTGATTTGGGAAATGATATCACCCATTACTCGAAACACAATACCATTCGCGTTTACATGTAACATGGAAATCACCAGACACCGACAAAATGTACAAGCTGATCAGGCCGTATGCCAGCTCATACCATGTAGCATAATTACAGTTACCACGGTTGGTTTGCAAAATAAGCATCCCAAAGAAGGTTCTCCATCTGAAAAGCTGAGTTAGCATTCGAATGTGAGAAGGACAGATCACATTTTGAGGCTGTTCGATTGTCGGTGCCTGTGTCATAAAGCTGTTCTCTCTTTTTCTAACAGCTGTTCTTTGGATCAAGGATGAACTGTCCTTGATTTTTTTTCAGGGGGGCAATAAATCGGACTCCTATCAGACTTATTTGGTACAGTGATGAAAAGGATATTGAGAGGCCTTCAACACAAAGTGCTCATGCTTTAGAGTGACCTGTATAAAGAAATGGGAGTGGTCAGTTCTTTAGTTTGATAGGCTGAGGGGTTTTTGTTAAGTTTGAACATGGATGTTCAACAGGGAGCTGTGTGGAAACTCTTCTCTTTTCTGTCCTTCAACATCAACCTGTAAGTACGTCTTCCACTTAAACTAGGTATTAAAGGGAGTTTGATTATTGGGAGTGTTGTGTGTATTCCGAACAGCATAATTAAGTCTAACTGGATAGGTTGCATTCGGTCGGGTTTCTTTATTCTGTTCATTGTTTTTCATTGTGTAATTTCGTGAATAACATTTTATGTCTGCTTTTAAATCCAGCAGTCAACGTAACGACCTTACCCCAGGTAATATTCAGTGTGCACTTATGAAACAAATTACAAAGTTAGTATTAGGACTGCCTCTTAAGAATGTTTGAAGCTGTCTGGACTAGTTCAGAACAGTTTGGGGCTCTTTACGTTATTTTAGACAGCGAGTGGTAGGTGCTAGTGCTTTTATTTTGGGTGTGTGTTTGGTTGGGTAGACAAAGCTTCGGGTAGTAATGGCACTTTCAGTCGGCAAACGTTTTCTGGATATGGTTGTGGTTACTTTTGAAGGCGTGGAAAAAGTGAGAAAGGCCTAGTAACGAGAATTTGCAGAGAAACTGGAAGTGGAACTATGTGCATCTTTGAGGGAAGCACAAGTAACTACAGCAGTAGCTCACTATTTAAACCTGCTGGAGAAACCATCAGCATCGAAACAGATGGCAAGTTATCAATTACAAATGAAGTAGCTTGTATTCCAGGCGAGAGATAAGGAAAGGGCAGAAGAAATGAAACAGCTTGAGTTACTATTAAAAGCAGAACAGAAAGAAAAGGAGAGAGTTTTTGAACTTCAAAAACTGACACCGAAAAGGAAAGTCAACTTGAAAGGCTTGAGATAAAGGCTGATGATATAGTAATTGCGGAAGTACTGAAAAAATATTTTGAAGAGCAGACAGCTAAAACAGCAATAGCTGATGATTATGAGCTGGACCCGAAAACACGGCTTGGCTTACAGAATCTACTTCAGTCCATGAGGGGTCGAAATTGGGCAAAAATATAACATGACGTGGAAAGGGGAAGGTGGATCTCAGTGAAGATCATAAGGATAATTTAACACGGGGTAAAAAAGTGTCCCTTGAAGGTGATAAGAAAGTCAAAAGGCTCCGCTGTTTTCATGGTAATAAAGTGGGCCACGGAAAGGAACAATGTTGGTCGGTTCGGAATAACCCAGATTTCGGAAAGCTTGGAAGTGTTTTTGGATTGTAACAGAAAGCACAGGGGAAGTTAGACAACTGCGTCAGAGTATACACGATGATAAGAGGTTGGGAAAGGAGGAAATACCGGATCTCCTCAAAAAATACATGCAAGGGTAACGTTTATTCACATAGGCCGGTGTGGTAGGTAAGAAGGTTACAATATGTAAGGACAAAGGTTCCTCCCAGTCTGTCATGCTGAAGAATGAAGAGATATGCACTCCTGATAGATGATTGCTGGAAAAGGTGCTGGTAACAGGGATTCATGGTAAGACAAAATGCGCTCAATTATGTGATGAGAGGCTAGGCAGTCCAGAGAAGAGTGGATAATTTGTAGTCGGCGTACTTGACAAGTTCTCAGCTCCCGGAATACAATTTGTCCTTGCACATTCTATGGCTGATTCACCGGAAGGCGTGCTGCCTACTCGAGTTGAAAAGCCAATGGAGATGCCGGCAACTGAAGACATGGAAAATGTTTATCCAGGAATTTCCCCTGGATGTGTGATCACAAGATCACAGCGGCACAAGCTGAAGCAGAATAGATCAAAAGGCCCAGCTAAAGAAGCAAGCGTAGTGTTATCTGAAACTTCCTTTCATCAGATAAGTGAAATACAGAAGGAGCAAATACGTAAACATGCCAGTATTTTAGCTCTAATAATCTGATTGAATTACAGCAGAAAGATGATATGTTAAAACAGTTATATCAAAAGGCATTTCTTGAGAAAGAAAGCGTGTGTTATCACTTAACAAATGATGTCTTAATAAGGAAATGGAGACCATCACACATTCAAAAAGATGAGAAATGGGCAGAAGTTCATCAAAATGTTTTGCCAGTGTGATAGAGAAAGGAGGTACTGCGAGTGGCGCATGAGCTACCACTTGGAGGTCATTTACGGGTAAGGAAAACACAGGCTAATATACAAAGGCAGTTTTTACTGGCTTGGACGACCCAGAGATGTAATTGAATTTTTCCAGATGTGGCAGATATGTCAGCTAATCGGACAACCACAGGCATAAATAAAGCCTGCTGCTTTAATATCTATTCGAGCATTTGAGGAAACTTTCACAAGAGTCTTGATTGATTGCGTCGGTACCCTACCTCAAACAAAAAGTGGGAACAAGTAATTATTACAATAATGGATTTATTGGCTCGATTTCCAGAGGTAATGTGTCAAATTTTAGGGAACGATTAATTTGAGGTGGAGAGTCGGCTAGAAAGAATTTAAAAGTATCATGCCAGATAACGAAATAAGAAGCAGATACGAAATCACAAATTCGCAATTTTGCAATTGGCCTCTGAATGTTGGTGCTACTTCCAGTAACAGGTGAGCACTTAAAAGCAAGGGTTCGTGGACCATAACAAACTAAAAGGAAATTGAGTGAGGTAAACTACTTGATAACGACTCCAGGCAGGAAAAAAATCTCACAGAGTGTGTCGTGTGGATATGCTTAAAAGATATTTTAATTGGGAAGGAAAGCAAGAGGAGAAGGTGTTAATGATGACAGCACAGAAGGAAGAACCAACTTCAGAGGATTCTGAGTTGGATATTCCTCAAACCAAATTGGACAATGAGGAATTTGTCAAACATTGGGAGAGACTACTGAGTTACCTTCCACAGGAAAATCGAAATGACCTGAAAGAGCTATTACTATGACTTTTAAAGAAATGTGGAAATAAACTGTGAAGTACTGATCTAATTGTGCAAGACATAGATATCAGGGATGCTGTTCTGATTCAGTAACATCCTTTTAGGAATAACCCTCTAAAGTTGGTAAAGGCTCAGAAGGAGATAGAGCGCATGCTTTAAGATGATATAATCAAAATGCATGAGAGTGACTGGAGCTCACCCATAGTCATTGCAAAAGCCAGATGTTATCCAACGTTTATGTATGGACTTGGGTGAAATCAACGCTGTTACAAAGACTGATGTGGAGCCAATTCCACGGTTGGAGGACTGTGTTTAAAAAGTGGAACAAGCAACTTACATTTCGAGGTTGGACTTGCTCAGAGGCGACAGGTAAGTACAATACTCAGACAGAGCAAAGGTGATTTTAGGTTTGGTAGCGCCAAATTGACGAGATCAGTTCAAAGTCATGCCATTTGGTATGAACAACGGTCAAGCCCAGCCATATTTCAGAGATTGACAAATAAGGTGTTTACCAGATTATCCAAATGTATGGGGTACATTGCTGATCTGGTGATTGTTAGCCACTCATGGAAGAAACACGTCCAGCCTTTATCAAACTTATTCGATCGACTTCAGAAGACATGCTTGGTGGTAAACCTCGCTAAAAGTGAGTGTTCCAAACCACAAGTCACCTTTCTTGGATCATGTTATTTGACATCGACAAATGGCACCCGGGAGATGCTGAAAATCAATGTAACTGGCGAATTTCCCCACACCGTCAACAATAAAAGCAGTAACACCGTTCCTGGTGTTGAGTGGATTTTGCCAAACATTTGTGCCGAAACGTAGCAGTGCCACTGCTCCACTCATCGAACTATTATAAAAGGGCAAGAACTTTCAGTAGACAGAGGACTGTCAAGAACTTTGACAACCTGAATACTGTGTTAACCACTGCCCCAGTATTAGCCACACTGGATTGCATGAAACCTTTCAAGGTAGCCATCGATGCAGTGATGTGGGTATCGGGGCGGTGCTCCTGTAGGAGGATGACGAGGAAAGAGAAAAACCCATCAGATATTTTTCCAGGAAGTTGAACATTCATCAACAAAAATATTCAACAATGAAGAAAGAGACTTTCAACTTGGTGTTGGGGCATTACAACATTTCAGTGTTTATAGTACCAGCAATTCATCTGAGACAATCATATATACTGATCACAATCCATTGATATTTGTGGAAAAAAATGACAAAAATGTCCGACTGTTTAGATAGAGCTTGTTGCAGACATTCAATCTCAGAATCGTGCATGTGGCACGTCGTGAAAACATGATTGCCGAGACTCAAATGAAATACGGAGGTGTTCATTTGTGGATGTGCTGTGGCCTGAATTTGCATGTGTTTGCGCATGTTTGCATGTTTATAGTCAGTGTAGTGTCTCGACTGACTTCGAAGGTTTCGAACGTTTAAAAATGAAGCCTTTTTTGGTGTTGATGATTCTTTTTTTAAGGGCGCAGGTGTCACAAAGCTAATCGTTTTTTACTAAGAGCTATTCCTTGTCTCAAGGAGACTCTGTACTTTGACTTCTTTTTTCAGAGGGGCAATAAACCGAGCCAGACTCCGATCAGTCTGGTTTCGTACAGATTTTGCGAAGCCGTTTGTTGAGATGTAAACAGATGAGATTTCCAACCAAAGTGACCATGCTTTAGAAGTGACCTGTATAATGAAAGGGGAATGGTCAGCTCTGGGATGTTCAGCAGGGAACTGTGTTTATCAAACTCTCTCTTTCCTGACTTTCAACTTCAAACTGTAAGCCTGTGTTCCATTTATACTGGTTATTAAAAGGAGGTGCTTATTGGGACTGTTGTGTTTATTTGAAAGAGCATAACTTAGTCTAGCTGGGCAGGTTGAGTTCTGAAGGGATTTTTTATTCTGTTCTTGGTGCTTCATTGTTTAATTTTAAGAATAATGTTTTGTCTGTTTTAAAAACTATTTATGATGCTATCTTACTCCGGGTAATTTTCATTGTACATATATAGAAACAAATTGCAAAGTTAGGTCGAGGGCTACCTGAATAAGTGTGTTTTGGGTGGTCTGGCTTAGGCAATAACCCTGGTGCAGGTTATCATTTTCCTTCAATTTCACCTGAACTGTGCATTTTCTTATAGAGCTTTCTACACCTGGATATGAACAACCGCCACATGTCTGCCAGCTGAGTTGGAAAGCTATGAGAGAATCGATGAGAAGCGACTCAGTTATTTTTTTCTCAATCCCAAGGTGCTTATTGAGAGATGCAAAATCGCAGTTTCTAAAGACATTGACAAAAGGTAAAATGCGATCCGCCCTGCGAGTTGACAAAGTTCTGGGAACTGCACGTAATTCCCTTTTGTTCGAGACGTGTAAAGCTCTCCAGCCTGAGGTGCTGTCATGTCTCTTTTAGGTTTTTTTAATTGAATTAGAATCCCTACACAGTTGGAAGAGGCCCTTGCGCCCAACATGTCCAAAGCGACCCTCCGAAGATTATCCCACCCAGACCCATTATTCTTGATGACTGAATCAGAACGAAAGGGTTTCTCAAGAACTGCAAGTGCCTCGATTTGTTGTCTGAGGATAGCCCACTAACGCCCGTTTAGGCTTCTGCTCTTCTTTGATATTAAGAAAAGAAAGTGGATTAATTGTCATGCAGCAGCCTGTCTGTCGTTTCCTCCGTTTCAGTTCGGACATGTCTTATATTTAAGAGCGCTCGTTTATGTTCAAGGGTCTATGAGGTGGCAAATCAAGAGGTTCTTCGGAGACTGTAAATTGATTCATTCCTGTTACTGAATGAATGAGCTGCTCATATATGAACTGCTACAAAACATGATGCAGGACCTCTGGTGTTGATCCTCGCACGTTCAAACAGTAGACAGCATCCAGATAAGTCCTGTCAGAGATTACTTTTGATTACCTTTCACTGAGAGGATATGTGTGGTGTACCAGCAAATTTGGTTTCTCCTTGGCTTTTAACCGGGCCACATTCGAATGGAAAACAAATGCAGTACCACTGTAACACAAGGGATCATGATACTGTAACTGCACCGTTAAACAGGCTGGCCATCGGTGCTGTAGACATCGGCCCATGTTCAAAACCAGGGAGGAGAGAAAAATAACAAAGTTTCACAGAACAATTAATTTGAATTGCATTTCTTTTCACCACTAGAGCAGATAAGGACGAGCAAATTCAAAGCCAGGTTTACTGATGAGAGCAGGATGCAAGAAATATTTGTTCACTTCAATCGAAAAGATTTCCGTTTGGAACATGGCGAATCTGACGACCACTACAGCACGGAAACGAACCCCGCCAACTCTGGATACTCAAACTAATACAGCACTGATATTTTAAGCCATTCAACACATCATCCTTCTGATTCACGTTGATTTATTCCATCCAGCGTTATTGGCATTATTGAAAAATAAAGAGAAAGCAGTGAATTTGCTTGGGAGATATTTAGTCATAGAGTTGGAGAGACGTGCAGCATGGAAACAGACCCTTCGTTCCATGCCGACCAGATATCCCAACCCAATCTAGTCCCACCTGCCACCATCTGGCCCATATCCCTCCAATCCCTTCCTATTCATATACCCATGAAAATGCCTTTTAAATGTTGCAATTGTACAAGCCTCCACCACTTCCTCTGGCAGCTCATTCCATACACGTACCACGATCTGCTTGATAACGTTGACCCTTAAGTACATTTGATATCTCTCCCCTCCTACCCTAAACCTATGCCCTCTAGTTCTGGAGTCCCGCACCCCAGGGAAAGACTTTGTATATTTATTCTATCCATGCCCCTCATAATTATTTAACCATCTATAAGGTCACCCCCCAGCTTCCGACGCTCCAGAGAGAACAGCCCCAGCCTGGTCAGCCTCTCCCTATAGCTCAAAACCTCCAACCGTGGCAATATCCTTGTAAATCTTTTCTGAACACGTTCACATTTTACAACATCTTTCTGATAGGAAGGAGACCGCAATTGCACGCAATAGTCAAACAGTGGACTAACCAGTGTCCTGTACAGCCGCAACATGACCTCCCAAGTCCCCAACTCAATACATGACCAGTGAAAGAAACCATACAAAAAACATTCTTCACTATCCGATCTACCTGCGACTCCACTTTCAAGGAGCTATGAGACTGCACTCCAAGGTCTCTTTTGTCCAACAATATTCTCGATGGATTTATCATTAAGTGTATAAGTCCTGTTAACATTTGCTTTCCCAAAATGCAGCACCTCGCATTTATCTGAATTAAACTCCATCTGCCACTTCTCAGCCCATTGGCCCATCTGGTCCAGATCCTGTTGTAATCTGAGGTAACCCTCTTCGCTGTCCACTACACCTCCAAATCTTACTAACTGTACCTCTTCTGCTCACATCCAAATCTCTTGTGTAAATGACAAAATGTAGAGGATCCAGCAGCGATCCTTTTGGCATTCCACTGGTCATGGACGTCCAGTCTGAAAGAAAATCCTCTACCACCACCCTCTGTCTTCTACGCTTGAGCCAGTTATGTATACAAATGGCTAGTTTTTCCTGTATTCCGTGAGATCTAACCTTGCTAACCACACTCCCATGGGGAGCCCTTCCGTACGACGCCTTACTGAAGTCCATATAAATCATATCTACCGCTCTGTTCTCATCAATTCTTCAAAGAACATCTCAATCACATGTGTGAGACAAGATTTCTCACGCAAAAAGCCATGTTGACAATCACTAATCAGTCCTTGCCTTTCCAAGTACATGTAAATCCAGTCCCTCAGGAATCCCTCCAACAACTTGTCCAACGTCATAATCAGGCTCATTGGTTTATAGTTCCCTGGTTTGTCCTCACCACAGTTCTTAAACAATGGCACCACCTTACCCAACCTCCAGTCTTCCAGCACCTCATCTGTGACTATCGATGATACAAATATGTTATTTAGAGGCCCAGCAATCAATTACCTAGCTTCCCACAGAATTGGAGGATACACCTGATCATGTCCTGGGGATTTATCCACCTTTATCTCCTTTCAAGATATCCAGCACTCCCCCCCCCCCCCCCCCCCCCCCCCGTACAATGGACATTTTGCAAGCTGCCACCATTCATTTCACTACTTTCTATATCTTCCATATCCTTTTTCCACAGTAAATACTGATGCAAAATACTCGTTTAGTAACCCTGCCCCCCGCCCCCCATATTCTGCGGTTCCACACAAAGGCCGCCATGTTGACCCGTGAGGCTGCCATGTCTCCCTAGTTACCCTTTCGTACTTAATATTTTTGTAAAAACCCTTTGAATTCTCCTTAACTCTATTTGCCAAAGCTACTTCATGTCCCGTTTTTTTGCCCTCCCGATTTCCCTCTTACGTATACTCCGACTGCCTTTATACTCTTGTAAGTATTCACTCGATCTAACCTGTCTATACCTTACATATAGAAGGATATTGCCAGGTTTGCAGGGATTTGACTGTAACACAAGCTGTGTAAGCTGGGACAATTTTCCGTGAAGAATCGGGGCTGAGGGATAACCTTATATATGCTCATGAAATCGTGAGGGCGATGGATAGAGTGGATAGTCAAGGACCTTTTTCTGAAGGTGCGCGAATGCAATAACAGAGGGCTTTGGATTAAGGTTAGGGGATAAAATTTAAAAGCAATATGAGGGACTTTTTCACAAAGAAGTTTATGCGTGTGTGGAAAGAACTGCCAGAGAAAGTGGCAGTGTCTCGTACATTCACAACGTTTCAAAGGCATCTGGATCTGTATATGAATAGGAAGGGTTTCGAGGATAAGGAGAAAATGCTAACTAACATGGCTAGAATAATTTCGGATATCTGGTTAGCACGGCCGCATTGGACCGGATGGTCTGTTTCCGTGCGCTTCACCTCAGTGATGCTCGAGTTGCGGACACCAGACTAAACACGTTATTTGCTTCATCGCATGGCTCAGCGTCTGTGGCACAATAGTTCAGAGTTTTCAGCTAATTTACCAGAAGTTTGGTATTTCGAAATCAGGTAAAGCTGAAGACTTTCCTGACTTTTGCTGCCAATGACAATTCTCTTTGCAACATTCCCAAGTTTTCAGTGAAACATTTTTGATGCGGAAACATAGATCACAAACCGTGTTCGCCCCTCAGCTATTGAGCGAACCGCAAAACTGACAATTCTTAACGTGAAGCAGAAGTAAAAGTGGCAAAGAGAAGCCATTTGCAGACACATTGAAGTGTGAATGTTGTCTGCGAGACAGTTTGAATGTCTTGGGTAATGAAGCGCTCAGAGAAATGGCAGAGAGGCAATTTCAAAAGGTGTTTCCAATATTTTAGAGTCTTAGTGCATCGCCACTTCGAGAAAGTGTTCAAGCAATTTCAAGAACAACAGAATATCAATGAAACATGAAAAGTGAAGATTATCAATTACAGTCTCTAATAGACTAGATCAACAATGCGCTGGTGTCTCCATTGGATCGACAAGGCAAATCACCACACTCTCTCACCAATACAATAATGAAGGAAATTAAACAAATGACAATTGCCCTCCTTTGCGACACAACGACACCTCATGGCAAGTAAATACAATGCGGGATTTGGTACACCAGCCGTGAAATTACAATCGCCATTCACTTTCAAATGAAACGATTATCAATGCAATTTGCCTGGAATATGAAACACTAGCGTAGCTTGCTTGGGTCCGGTATTATGCTGGGGGCCTTTTGAGTGGGAGGCGAATGCAATAACCACAGCACCTGAAGCGTGGACACTGACCGGATGAAGTGCTGTCCCATATCCCGGATCGGTTTGGAGAAAATGTTTATATTTTGTTGCGTTCAACGCCAACACAGTTCATCACTTCCAAACATTACCATAACAAACAGTCTGAACAAGTGGCCGTCATGTGATTCCTACCCACGCCTCCATAGTGACTGGCACCTATATGCAGCGACTTAGACCGCTGGGCTACACTCCCTGATGTGATAAAAATGAAAAGCTATCAGATTGTGTAGCACACGATACCCTGCAGCACACTTACAGTTCCAGCCTCTGTTCTGCAGAATGAGCAGCTCAAACGAACTCCTCCACATGAAAAGTTGAGTGAGCAGTAGAATCCCAGAAAAACAGATCACATAACGAGATTGTTGGATACTCCGTCCTGGTACAATTTGCTGCTTTCCCTGTATTTCTCTGGAACTGGGCATGTTCCAGCAGAGCTTTCCACAGCTGGATATGAGCAACTGTCACATGGCTGCCAGCTGAAATGGAAACCTATATGAGAATCGATGAGAAGCGACTGACTAAATCTTGCAAAATCCCATGGTGCTACTTAGAAATGTACAAACGTCATTTTCTAACCATATTGACAGAAGGTAAAATGTAATCCGAGATGTCAAAGACGTGCTAACGTACATGACTGCTATTGTCGATATGAAAAGCTTTCCCGTCTGAGTCACCTTCATGTCTCTTGTTGCTGATTGAATCAGAGCGAAGGTGTTTCACCAGAGCTGCAGGTGCCTTGCTTTCCTATATCTCCCTGTTCAGACCATCCAACTCCTCTGTGATATGAAGGAAAAAAAATTGATGCAATGTCATTGGGCAGCCTGTTCTTTATTTCTGCAAGTTCATCTCCAATATGATGTCAGAGCACACGGTAATATTCATGACTGTATGATAGGGCGTGTCAAATGGTTAATCTGAGACTGTGAATTCATTCATTCAGGTTGTTGATTGAATGAGCCGCTAACATTTCTGGCGCTGAGAAACTCAAACATATGAACTGTTCCATAACATGATTGAGAAACTCTGTTTTCGGTTCACACACTTTGACAAATAGTAGACAACTTCTCAGTGAGACCACAGAGAGACTACTCTGGGGTACAGATGGAAGAGAGCGTACATCAATAATCTGATGTTCGCAGCAACTCCAGCAAATGACGTTTCCCCTTGGCTGTGAAACAGGCCGCCTTCGCACAGAAAGCAATTCGGTGCTACTGTTGCAGAAATGATCAGTGCATGGTAATTGCACTCTTAAACAGAATGGGCATGCGACCATGGAAATGTCCCCGTTGCCCTTTATTCAGCTATAACATTTGCCGCCATTCAGTGCAGCTTGGTCCCACATAGAGAAGGTGTAATAGGCTGCCTGTTAACCGGAGGCTCCCTGTTGATGTTACCGAGTATGAGGATGAAATGTCTGAATATACACTTTCCAGCTCAATTAGCAAACTTACATCCAGAACGTCAACCTCAGCCACAAAATGTTTCAAAACTCGCTACCCTCAGAGTTCTTATCTATTATTAAGGTCTAGAATCAAATTTGCTATGTTTACTTCTTTGAACTCAGCAAAATTCTGATGTGTTTCCTTCTAAACTTTTCTGAATCATTGTCTTATACGCTTGTGGCACCAATTCATAAGCACTCAATATAACGTGTATGGCATATTTATAGTCTCTTGACCCCCTCATCTCACAGTGGTGCATATACCTGACCAGTCCTGCATAACCGATTATTCTGAACTAACATACTGACAAGTTCTCTGACCACTCCATCTGCTAAGACAATTTTTCAAATGTACTACGAACGGCTTCGACGTCTTTTTCATCATGAATGTGTCAACGTATTAACACATTTGTATAAATCTCCATTTTCATTCTCAGATAAAGTGAGAGCTGGAGATCAGAGTCGTGAAAAAGGTGCTGGAAAAGCACAGCAAGTCATGCAGCATCCGTGCAGCAGTAAAATCGACATTTAGGGCAAAACCTTCATCAGGAAAGCCTAAAACGTCGATTCTTTTTCTCCTCGAATGTTACCTGACCCACTGTGCTTTTCCAGCACCACACTCCCGACTTCATACTCACCCTGTTAAAGTGACTTTCCTGATTGAGTTCAAATTCTCTATCCCTTTCTCTTCCTTTTTCTTCTCTCTTTTTGCTCAACTCAGAAACACCTCTCATTTCTCCATCTGTCTCCCTCTTCGCTCTTTATTCTCAATCTCTCTCTCTCACTTTCCCTCTCTGCATCTCTCTCTCATCTTTCGTCTCTCTATCTTATTGCTCAGCTAAAATCCGTCTCTTCCTTTCTTTGTCTTCTAACTCCATCTGGCTCATTCGCAATTTATGTTTTTTTCAAACTCAACCGCACTTGTTGGTATGACTGATATGTCTATGTGCTTAATTAAGTCAATGACAAGTTCAGTTTTCATTTTGATCCTGGTTAAACCCAAATCTAACCTCTTTGCTAATTCTAAAAGTATATCCTTCCTCTGTCTTTCGAAACTCTCTTGGTAAATTTGTGAAGCGTCTCCAAACCTCAAAACCTCTTTTGCAATGTTCAGAGCTTTTTCCCTCACGGTTAGCTTAACCGACCACAAATAATCGCAATTAGACAAATGTTCACACTGACATTTTATTTAAAGGTATTGGACAATAATAGCCAAGTGTTTAGATTTGCTGGGATCTTCTGTACACCAAATTTGCTCGACCAGCCCAATTTACCGACAAGCCCCCAATCTGTAACAATGCTGAGGTCAAACCACTCTGTTAATTAAAAGGAAACACCAGAAAAGCTCGTCTCAACTCGTAATCTATTAAACGTGTGAGGGACTGACAGGGAACTCCTCATTTCCACTATTTAAAGAAAAGCGGAAATTTCGTTTTCTAGCAAAGCATTAAACAAGCTATATGCAATTTGAACACTCATTCCGCTAACTGAACAAATCTTACTGACATGCTGTTCAAATAACACACTTGTTAACCATTAAATTAACTTAATCTCAAGTCCATATATTCTCTGTCTTCTCTGCTGTCATCAACCTCCTCTCTGCCCATCTCCCTGCGTCGTCTTCTTTCTGTTTACTCCGTGCATGTTTTCCATGAAAAGGTATATTTTTGTTAGAATGCTTTCTGATTTCTTTGAGAGAAAAAAATTAGATGGCCAGTTAGCTCTCCGGCTATACAGCAGTTGTTCTGCTGTACAGTGGTAGTTAATTAGAACAATTTTCATAATGCCACTTGTTCTTCACACCCCCAACATCATTCCTGTCACTGGCCCAATGTTCTCAAAACAATAAATTCAAACTCGATTGGGTTCTCGTATCCTTGCATAACTTAAACGAATTGGTTAAATTTCAATTGTTGTCAAAAGAGCAACTAAAACTTCGGCATTCATTTAACAAGTAATTGTTATGTGGATCCAATTTGAAACATTCCATCTCCTCGACTTTCCATTTGGCAATCTGAGCCTGAAATTTAAGTTAACTTCAATATTCAGAAAAACATCTCAATTTTTAAAGTGAACATATGTATTTTTGTTTCACAACAAACACAATTTAATAACGCAAATCATTCATTAATGTATTATTCAAAGTGCACATCGAACTACTATCATTTCTAAATTATTTGTAAATGGCTAAAGCTCGTATATGTCTGTGAGAAATCCAATTGCTTAATTATATTTAAATTCATAAGAACTCGGATTGTAGTTGATTCTTCAATCGTTTGCAAACTGTGAGTGTGTAATGTTTCGGTGAACAACAACTTTTGAAGCCTTGGAGTGAGAATGCATTCATTTGAAAACTGTGGTTGAATATCTAATTGTGATCACCGCAACAGTGAAGCAACATATTCTCTACTTGGCATAAAATAACATGTATAGTCTTTACTTTTCTATCATACAGCGTTGTCATGAGTTTACATTTTCTTTTCATAAATATAGTAACAACATAGTTGATCTCCGATAATGCAAACATTGTGAAGCAACAGTTTCAGATTTCACATCTTATTGTTGTCCAAATCACATTATAAAATAAATATCGCATTATTGTTCAAACGGGAAACATAACCCTTAAAATTATGACCAACATTAAACATGCTTTCCAAAAGACCTGAATTCAGATACATTGCCACTGCACCTCACAGCTGACTATGATACTGACCCTGCAACTACATCAGTGCGCAGAGTTTGCAACCTGTGTCAGGGCAGTCATTCAAACATTCCTTCACAACAAACCAATTAGATTACGTTTTGGCCAGGTGGAAAACTAACACTGGTCTCATTGTAGGTGCAGGTGGTGTCCAAAGTAGAAACCAATACGTGATCAGCCCAAAATGGCTTTCAAGTTCACCTTCAGCCACAAACTGACCCAGGCAGCCAATGTGTAGACATGGATTGTCAGAAACGTACCTCGCAAACCACTTATGGTAATGTAAGCTGATATACGCCCCAGATTCCAATTACCTGCACCCTGGACCAGACCCAGGACGAAAAGAAAACGAACAATTTAACAGTCTGTTTTCGCACTCTGTGGATCACAGTGCAACTTCGAAAAGCGTATCCAGTATAAGTCTCCTTCACATTCATCAGTGTCAAAATAAATTTGTGCCTCTGCGTGGAAGCGAGAGATTAATACATGGGTCAATTGACTTGCTTTTGACTGCGTTTAGATGGAGAACTGTTCTGCAAAATGCATCTGAAGCAAACAGCAGCAAATAGAAAGCTAATACTCACTTTATAAACTCAAATTTGTGGATTCTGTCTGGCATCAATCACCACACACTAGTTGTATTGACACTGTTGAATGTAACAGCATGCACCATAATTGGAAGTCCTGACCGAACGCGCTTTGTCAGCATCCTGACCTCACACACATCACTTTCTCACTCATTCATCAATTTATGCGAATCCACAAACTGAGTGAAACAGTCTGTTCTTCACCTGCAGGCACTCGGAGAGATCACAAGATCAGCAGGGAGCAGTGGTTCCTGTCGAGATACGTCAGTATACAGTTTCAAATACTTTTTCGGTCCAGGGTTCTTCAATTTCTGGATGCAGTTAGAGAGGTCACAAACTTCAAAATTTAGCAGTTGCTTCACCCTAAACACTACGCATGTGGAGTCTTCCACAATCGTCTCCTTCTAACAAACAAAATCTGTGTGTTGGTTGGTAAGATGAGAGGCTTTTTATTTACTTTCCTGTTTCATTTTTTTCAGTGGTGTATTTGGGAATTTAAAATAGTGGAAACGAAGGTTAGGGCAGCTGAATGCTGCTGCTGCAGTATGTGGGAGATAAGGTTTACGTGGAATGTCCCTGCTGACTTCAGTTGTGGGAAGTCAACCCAACTCCAGCTCCTTCAGAAACATTACAAGGAAGCTGGAGCTGGTGTTGGGTGCAATTTGAATCAATCGGGAGGCGGAGAGGGCTATTAAAATGATGTACAGTGAGGTGGTTACTTCACATCCACGTGAAGAAAATAGTTGGGTTACCGTCCGGGGTCGGAAAGGGAACTGACAGGCAGTGCAGGGATGTCCTATGGTGAGTGCCACCGACAACAAGAATACCGTCTTGGATCCAGTTGGGGGCGGGGGAACGACTTACAGGGGTAAGCAATGGTGCACAGGTCTCTTTTGCAGAGTCTGTGCCTGTTGCTCAGAGGGGAAGGGAGAAGAGGAGCGATGCTTCAGTCATTAGGAACTCCATATTTAGTTGGATAGGGAGGAAGTTTTTTGGCTACGAGAGAGACTCACGATTCGTGTGTTGCCTCCAAGCTGCTAGGCTTCGTGATGCCTCTGATCGTGGTTTTAGATCATGGAGCTGGAGGGCGAGCAGTCCCAATTTGTGGTCCACAAAGGCAATAACGACATAGTTTGGAAGAAAGGAAGGAATCTCAGGCAGGAATTCAGTGAACTTGAGTGGAAGCTTAGATCTAAAACAAACAAAGTTGTCATCTCTGGTTTGTTGCGCGTCCACTTGTTAATGAATCTAGGAACAGAATGAGGGAGGAGCTGAACACTTCACTAAAGGGATGTTGCAGGATGGAGGGATTTCGATTCTTGGATAAGTAGAGCTGTTTCTGGGGAAGCAGGAACCTCTACAAACAGTATGGTCTTCACCTGAAACAGAGGTTTACCAATATCTTGATAATTGGAAAAATGCTAAAGCCCTTTGATGTTTTTAAACTGATGCAGCAGGGAGGGGCATGGAAACCTGAATTGTAGTTCCACCGTACTGGTGGTTGAGGGTCGTGAAGTCAGGTATAGATTTACAAGGTCACGAGAGGGCATCGCCAATCAAGATATTGGTTTGGAATGTGTATGCTTCAATGCCAGGAGCATCCAAAATTGGGCGAGTGAACTTAGTATGGGTTTTTCCTGGGATATCAATGTTGCAGAAATTTCATTGACACAGCTAGAGGAGCGATAAGAATGTTTGTTGTCGATTCCAGGATTTATATTTTACTGCAAGAGCAGAGATGATGGTAAAAGGGGATGGGGTGTGTGGGCAGTGCCATTATTAATCAATGTCGCATTACAGCAACTGAGATAACATATGAGGACTCATTCACTGAGGCAGTTTGTGCCGAGGTTAGAAATCGGAAAGCAGAGGTCACCATATTGGAGGATTTCTGCAGGCTTCCGAATTCTTCCAGGTATGTGGAAGAAAGAATAGTAAAGACAATTCTCAATAGGAGCAAGAGTAACCATGTCGTTGTAATCGGGGACTAGGAATACTGTAGTTCAAGTCGTTCAGATGGGTCCATTTTTGTTCGAAGTGTGCTGGAGGGTTTTCAGACAGTATGTAGACAAGCCAACAAGTGGCGATGCTGTATTGAATTTGATTCCTGGGAATGAACCTGACTCGGTGTTAGATTTGGCGGTAGGCGAGCACTTGGCCATAGTTATGATCATTCGGTTACGTTTGCATTAGAAATTACCAGGATATTTACATACCGCAGTGAAAGAGATATAAATGGTCAAAAGGCAACTATAATGCGATTAAGTAAGATTATGTATGCGTTGGATGGGGAGAGAAACTGCAGAGGATAGACACTTTGCAAATGTGAAATTTATTCAAGGAACAGCTAGTGCGCATTCTTGATAAGAATACACACATCACGTAAGGAATTAGGTATCGAGAGAGGGAGACATGATTTACTAAAGAACTTGAAGTTCTTGCTCAGAGGGAAAAGTAGGCTTATGTGAGCATGAGGCATGAAGGCTCGGTTAGTGACCTTGACAGTTATAAGTTAGCGAGGAAAGATCTAAAGAGCGGGCGAAAAAGAGCCAGGATGAGACATAAGAAGTTGTTGGCGGACAGATTCAAGGAAAATCCAAAGGCTTTCAAAAA
Organism: Chiloscyllium plagiosum; assembly: GCF_037043375.1. Lineage (NCBI taxonomy): Eukaryota > Metazoa > Chordata > Chondrichthyes > Orectolobiformes > Hemiscylliidae > Chiloscyllium > Chiloscyllium plagiosum. Next base: position 92,483,609 of record NW_028270156.1, on the reverse strand, counting down.
AGGTATATCAGGAATAAAAGTTTGTGTATGTTACGACAAACTCCAATCTGAGATAGTAATGGAAAGTTGTGTGTGGAATCTCAGGACATAGAGGAAACTCTTAACAAATGCTTCTCGTCAGTACTCATATTGGAAAAGGGCAATGTCAGTGAGAATAGGGAGATACAGGCTACTAGACTAGATGGGATTGAGGTTGACAAAGGCGAATATTTGGCAATTTTGGAATATTTGCAAATCGACAAGACCCCTGGGCCTGATGGGACTTACGTTAGCCTTCACTACGAAGCCAACGAGGAGATTGCAGAGACTATCGCTTGGATCTTTATGTCAGCATTGTCGACATGAGTAGTGCCATATTTCTGCAAGGCCAGCAAATGTATTCCCTTGTTTAAGAAGCGGAGTCAGAACTCCCAAGTAATTATAGGTCACTAAGCCTTGCTTCATTTGTGGGTAAAATATTGGAAAAGATTTTAGAGGTAGGTTTTATCATCATAAAGAACGAATAATTTGATGAGAGACAGTCTCAAGGTTTTGTGAAGGGTAGATCGTGCCTTACTTAACTTATCAATTTCTTCTAGAAGGTGAAAAACCCAGTGGACGAATGTAAAGTGGTTGATGAGCTGTATATGGAATTCAGTAAGGCGTTTAATAAGTGTCCACGCGGTAAACTGTGACTCAAAATATGGCGTTTCAGGATTGAAAGTGATCTAATGAATTGGATCAGAAATTGGCTAGCTGAAAGAAGACAGAGTATCGTGGTTGATTGGAAATGGTCATCCTGGAGCTCAGTGACAGGCGGTGTGCTGCAAGGATCTGTTTGGGGGCCAGTGCTGATTGCCATTTTTATAAAAGGTCTGGATGAGGGCGGAGAGGGATTGGTTAGTCAATTTGTCAATGACATTAAAGTAGGCAGTTTTGTGACCAGTGTCGAACGATGTAGTGGGATACGTAGAGGCATAGACAAGAGGCAGAGCTGGGCTGACAAGTCACAAAAGGTGTTCAATGCAGAAAAGTGTGAGGTTTAGATTAGATTACTTACAGTGTGGAAACAGTCCACAAGTCCACACCGCCCCGCCGAAGCGGAACCCACCCATAACCCGACCTTTACCACTTACCTAACGCTACGGGCAATTGAGCATGGCCAATTCACATCTTTGGACTGTGGGAAGAAACCGGAGCACCCGCAGGAAACCCACACAGACACGGGGAGAATGTGCAAACTCTACACTGTCAGTCGCCTGAGGCGGGAATTGAACGCGGGTCTCTGGCGCTGTGAGGCAGCAGTGCTAACCACTGTGCCACCGTGCCGCCCACCAGTAATTCACTTCGGAAGAAGTAATAGGAATGCAGAGTACTAGGCTAATGGTAAAGTTCTTTGATGTCTCGGTGTCCAGGTGCATAAATCCGTGCAAGTTTCCAACCAGCTTGATAGGATTGTTTAGAAGGCTTACGGTGTGATCATTTATTGGTAGTGGGATTTGTTTCGGAGCCACAAGTTCATGCTTCAGCTGTACAAGACACAGGGAAGGCCGCGCCTAAAGTATTGCATGCAATTCTGGTCACCACAATATAGGTAGGATGTGAAAACTTTGGAAAAGTTTCACTGGAGATTTGTTGGGATGTTGCCTGGTATGGAGGGAAGTTCTTATGAAGGAAGGCTGAGGGAACTGAGGTTGTTTTGTTTGGAGAGAAGAAGATTGAGGGATGACATATTGGTGGCAGAGAACTTAACGAGCAGTTTTTGGAAACAAAGACTTTGGAAGAGAAAATCTCCACGCCTTTGGATATGAAGGCTCGGCAAGGGAAGGCCCTTATGAAACACAGTGGCTCAGTGGTTAGCACTGCTATCTCCCAGCAACAAGATCCCAGGTTCGATTGCAACCTTGGATGACTGCCTGTGTGGAGTTTGCACATTCTCACCGCGTCTGCATGGTTTTTCTCTGGATTCCTCACATAGTCGAAAGATGGCAGGTCAGGTGAATTCGCCATGGTAAATTGCCCACAGAGTTAGGTGCATTAGTCAGAGGGAAATGGGTCTGGATGTGTTACTCTTCGGAGGGTCGGTGTGGACTTGTTGGACCGAAGGGCATGATATCACACTGCAGGGAATCTAAAATAAAAGAAAACACAGATTTTGATGTTGGTAAAACCTCCCACCCCAACCAATTGGGCTGAATAGAATATCATACTCTATCCTGTAATAAGGGGGACAGTAGAGAGAGAGGGGACTTGGATTGGAATGCAGCAAATCCAGAGCAGAATGTGTTAAAAATAAAACGAGAGACGGGACAGGCGAGAAGGCAAACTGAACTGGACGCTTTACAACTGGAAGAAGACGGATTGCGAGATTTGATTCAGACATCGTGCACGTTAAGAGAAAAAAGAGACTTGAGGCACATCTAAGTTATTTCAGGAATGTTGTGCGGAGACAGGCAGAGAGTGATGAGTGGAGGGGAGAAGAGGAGACAATAACACAGGCAGGAAGATGGAAAGTGATACAAGTAATGTTAGAATTGGAATCTGATTAGGAAGCACAATGTTGCAATTTGAACAAGGGAAAGAAGCTCCCACAGGGGAAGATGCTGTCATTTGGGAAACGAATGTCTGCAAAAGCTGAGAATTGTGTTGCCCAGTTTGCATAATGGTGTAGGAAAGTGGATTAGTGTCATTGACGACGAAACTACAGCACAGTTGGCTATGGGGGAGTTGAAGGCACAGGTGGTGAGAATTAAGAAATTAAGAAAGACAATGGACTGAGGCCGTCTGAAGAATGTTGTGAACAATCCGATGATTGATGACGCTCGGTTTGAACGAGTAAGACAAACGGTTTGACAGGCACTTATGCTGTGACCAATTTAAGGTCGATCCAGACGCTTTGAAACGAAATATCTTGGGAGATGCTGGAAACCCAGCACCATCCTTGGAAAACCAGTTGAAAAGGTAAAGGCTTGAAACAGAAGGAGTTGTGGAAGATAGTCAACTGTTAACCGCAATGTTCTGGATTGCTACTGTCGAGGCAATTCCCCTCAAGTCAAATCTAAGGTAGAGGAGGTAGTTGGTCTAACAGCCATGGCCCGCCAGGAATTCAGATGTCATGTAGTCCATGTTTTTGAAAGATACTGGAAAGATAAAAAGAAGCTGGCTGAACAGCTGGAGTAGTTGCAAGGACAGTTCACACAAATGCTGCTGGAGGAACATAAACTGACGGAAAGAGTGAAAACCAAAAGAATGCCGCCTTTCACGACTGGGTTGATTGGCACCAATGAAATGAATAATATGCTGGTCCAGGGAGATCCCCCAATGCCAACTGACAAGGGCCACAGAACGCCATACTGATAATAACTGTTTTTGGAGATACTTTTCCACAAGTATCATGCCAAGGGCAATATGAAATCATTTAACAGCCGAGACGGAACTGGGGTCTCCAATAATAAGGACTAATAGGTATGGTGCGAAGTCACATTCAGAGAGTAAAAAGAATAGTGTGTGAGGGTGTTATCAACCAGGCCATTTATGGAGAGATTATCCGTACTGTCCCTGGTCCTAATGGCCCTAAGGTGGACCTATGATTCAGAGGCTTCCAGCTGTCATGTCACAAATCCTCACAGGCCTGTTAGGGCCTGTAAGTCTGAACAGGATATGATAGGGCTGCCCAGAGAACCCAAGTGTAAAGGCGCTTTACCCTGTGATGTCACGGGACGCTGAACAATAACCTATTTTACACTTTAGCATAGAAGGATGGTTGACGCCTTGGATGATGGATACTGGAGCTACTTATAGTTGTGTTTAACCGTAATATGCGTCCCACCGTCCAATGTCAAGTAAATTGATTAATATTGAAGAGTTCTTGGTGGACCGCAGTTGACAAGGTTTACTTCTCCAGTAAGTTTATAAACGGGTAGTAAAATAGTCATTTTGCCTTTATCAGCCTCAATGGAGACACCAATTAATTTGCTAGGTAGGAACGCTTTACTGAAGTTCGAATGAGAATTGAAATGTATTCCCAAGCGATTTAGAGTAGAGGGAACGAACTCTCAGTTGGTGTTGCAGGACTCCAGTGAGGCAAATATGTATTGGAGAGGAGACAGATTTGTTTATGGTTGGGAAACTTGGGGAAAATGGAGGAAAGATGCTTTAGCTTTACTGCCTTTGGCTGAGCCACCCAAGTCTGAGATACATTGTACAGTGAGTTTTGACGAGATTCAGAGTAAAGTATTAGAGGAGCGGTGTCACTGTGAGGTTTTCATCCCGCAGCATTTACATAGTGAAGCTATATTGATAGGAAAACAGTGAGCAGCATTGTAGATAAGACAAAATGATTGTCTGGAGAAATGGAGTAGTATGACAGGGATCGCGCCCCATGTGAAACTGTCGTTAAATGAGGGGCATCTGTCCAAGGATATGGGACCAACGACGAAGTATGTTGAAATTATTAGTGATTGGTGGATGATGACACAAGGGGTTTGTTAACCTGGCGATAGTAACTGTGTTTAAATTGTGGTGTGTATAGATGGGAAACAGGAAGATATTGACGTGATATCCCAACTGAGTATGCCATTGATACCTGCAGAAAATGGCTATCAATTTGATTATTGGTTGGATGCATTGCCAGTTAGCTTATGGCCACAACATGATATGGATGTGTGCAGCATGAAATCAGCGAACCTAGTGGCAAAAAGATTAAAACCGGGGGCACATTTACCTAGAAGATCACAACATCCTTTGAAACCAGATGCAAAGGATGGGATAGCACCAACAATGCAGGGAATGCTGGAAGCAGGAGTGCACAGGGAACCATGCAGCCATTCGACTACTCCATTGTTGCCTGTTCCAAAAGCGGAAAAGTCTAAACGGAGACCGGTACATGATTTGAGGGCGGTTAATGAGGTGGTGGTGGATTGGACAGCAGTCGTACCAAATCCACACACATTGCTGACTAATCTATCGCCTGAAGTAGATTGATTTTCAATGATTGACATGTTCAGCCGACATTAGTGTTCCACTGGCACAGAACTGTCAATGTGTGTTTGATTTTACAGTGCAAGGCAGTATACTTATAATCAAATGTCGCAAGGGTTTAAGCATTCCCCATTTGTATTTAATCAGGTGTTGACGATGGATCTGGAGGGGGTGTACCGTTGGAGAGTACACTCATCCAGTATGTCGATAATTTGTTAATTTGTTCTGAGAGTCAAAGGTAATGTGAGCGTGACACCATATCTCTTCTGGAAAGGTTGGCATATGGTGGTCATAAGGTGTGTCGGCAGACGCTGCAATGCTGGAAGCAGCATTTTGAGTATTTGGATTGGCTGATATCTCAGGGATTGAATTTGATAGCATCTGATCAGATTGAGGCAATTTCCCGAGCTCCAAGGCCTGGCACAGTTGGACTGGTGATGACATTTTTGGGGATGGCAGGGTTTAGTTCTGATTGGATTGAGGAGTATGCCAAATTATGGATCCTTCGAGGAAAATAATATCGGAGCTGGACATACGAGATGGAGAGTGCCCTGCAGTGGAATAAGGACGATGTAGCAGCTTTCAAAACTCTTAAGCAGGCATTACAGTCGGACCCGGTGTTGGCCCTGCCTAACCATTAGAAACATTTCGACCTTTAAACATCAAACAGACAGGCAGGATATAGACATGTAGTACTTGCAACAAAGATTGGGGGAGAGAGAGCTAAGCAGCCTACTGCTTATTATGGCACCAGATTGGATGAAGTCGTCAGGACTATCCACCTTGTGACCAGGAGATGTCGGCGGCTCATTTTGCACATGAGAAGGCATCTTATGAAATGATGGACTATACTGTGATCTTATACATGCATCATAAGTTGACGACATTGTTAGATAAAGAGCAATTTGCATGAATCCCTGCCCGGGTAACAGCACATCGGATGTTAAAGACATCTCCGGATATTACTGTACAGAGATGTACGATGAGGAACGTAGCCAATTATATTCCATTAACTCATGAAGGAGAGACCCACGATTGTGTAAGGGAAGTGACTACATCAACTAAATAGAGGACGGATTTACAGTCTGAACCTCTGCCTGATGAGGTTAAAACAGTACTTTTTGTCGATGTTGCATATTACATCGGCTATGATGGGAATCGTGCAGAGTTTGCAAAAAGAGTCTGAGTTTAGATTAGTTTCCCTACAGTGTGAAAACAGGCCCTTAGACCCAACAAGTCCTCAGCGAGCCTCCTAAGAGCAACCCACCCAGTCTCATTCCCCTATACCTAACACTATTAACAATTTAGCACAGCCAATTCACCTAACCTGCACATCTTAGAACTGTGGGAGGAAACCGGTGCAGGCACGCAGGCACGTGGAGAATGTGCAAACTCCACACAGACAGGTACCCGAGGCAGGAATTGAGCCCAGGTCACTGGCGCTGTGAGGCAGCAATGCGAACCACTGAACCACTGTGCCGCACGAGCAGTTATATTGTAAGCCTGTTCTCAGCCTTGTTCGACACAGCTTGTTGAGCTCAAATCCGTCAGAGCAGACAGTAAATTGTTGGAATTTAAGAAGGCGGATATTTGTATTGATTATTCCTATGCTCATGGGGTCTTTCATTTATTTGGGATGGTCTGGAAGCAAAGGGGCGTCTGGGAGATCAATGGGTATCCCATGCATCATTGTCAGCAGATTGTAGAGTTGAAGAGAGCATTGATAAGCCTAAAGCGGTAGCTATTATAAAATATCAGGAACACGAGTAAGGTAGTGATTCGGTGGTTATGGGTCGTCAGGCAGCTGATGAAGCGGTTAGTCTGGCATCTGGCCGCATTTCAGCCGTGTGTTTCGATCCGGAATCTACCATAGCCGACAGCATTGCAATGCAAGTTTAGTCGACCTTATCTGAGCAGCTCTTCTGGAAACAAAGGTGAGCCAGGTGCAATCAGGAAGGCCTGCGGTACACAGACGAAGGTTTGTGTTGGCGCCTACGCCGTTGTTGACTGTCCTTTTCTCAGAGACACATGGGTTAGATCACTGCGCTGGACGTAAAGTGCTGAGGAAGATAAAGGAGCGATGGCTTTTGGTCACTGTACTTTCAGGCTTCAGTGGATTACATATTATCGCAATGTTCTGGCTGTGCTCAAAATAATGTCAGAAAGGGGATAGCGACCACTATATGACTTATACCTGTTTTTGAGGTGCCATTTTAGCATTTGGTGATCCACGATGTGGACATTATAAAGACTGTGAGAAGGAAGAGATATCTGGTTTTGGTCATTGATAGTTTTAGTAGATGGGTGGAAGCAACCCCGTCACAAAATTCAGGGGCAGACACAATGGTAATGTTTTTAACAACTGAAGTTATTCCGAAGTTTTGCATACCGTCTGAGATCAGTTCAGATAATGGGTCTGCCTTTATGCTGACGTTGGTTGAGTTGGTGCTGCAGACTTTGTGGTTTTCGCAAATGTTTGACGGTGTGTATCATTCCCAGTCGCAGCGTCTGGTGAAACGGATTAACGGTTTTTTGAAAGCTAAGTTGAATACTATTTGTACGGGATGCCAACCCTAACTGAGTCGATGTCCTGCTACTGGCACTAATGAGTTGCCGTATGCAGACTAATTGCATGACTAACTTGACGCCTCATTAAATGCTTACCGTTAGACCCGTGTTAGTGTCCAAGTGGAGGAGTCCATGTAACGGGCCAAGCATAGAGCAAATTGAACTTGAACTTTAGCAATACATGCACCAGCTAATCATGCTTCATGAGTTTATCCAAACACAGAAAAAACTGAGGGAGCCAATACCTGATAACAAGGAGGGGCCCATTGAACCTGGAGATCAGGTGTCAGCACGGTTTTCCAGATAAAGAGCAGAGAGGTCCCCATTGCGGTAAGCAGGGTGTCTGCTACTCCCATTCAAATGGACGGTCGATCCACGTGGCATCATCTTAAGCGCTGTACCTGACAGTTCCCGCAGGCACAGAGGAATTCCGGAATTGAGGTATGTGAGGGCGGCGAAGCGGCTGCGATGGTTGGACGGGGTGTGCTGGGATCTGTTACTCCTTTACGTTATTTTGAGAATTTGGGGAGTGGGGTACTGATGTCTCCGACGCCATTGGTGACACAGATGTGGGAGGAGACCTTTGTCCTGACTGTGTGACTGGGGTTGGATTGGCGCAATAGTTTGTGTACCAACAAACCCCCACAGTCCTAACCCTTTCCAATCCTGCACTGCCTTGGTGACCATCAGTTTGGCTGACCTGGTGGATCTCGCTTGGTAGTGCCAATCCTTTGCACAGACTGCCCAATCGGCATAGGTGGGTAAGTGGTGTGGAGCCCGCACCGATTTCATGATTGTCTGCCTGCAGTAATCAGTGGTATCAGTGTACAAATCATACAGAGCCATGCTGGCTGGACAGGATTGTTTCATATGCATTACGTCGCAGCCATTGTACTTTATCAATCCTGAACCCAATAAGTCTTCCACCTATTCTCAATAGCGCTACCAGTGTCTGTATTCTCCATCTTTTGACCCGATTCACTCACCATTATATATGCAGTCCTATTGTCCATTCTGGTACCTACTCCTTCAGACCTCCAGGGTTAATCGTCAGGATGGGTTGGGTGACAGCACATTCAGGACTGTTTTGATTATCGTACTTCTTGGACTACCGGTATGAGTAAACAGTCGTTTTCCGTGATTGAGCTGGAGATGCGAGATTTCTTTAGCTTTGAGTGTTTCAAATGACGTGACTTTGTTTCGGTGGGCCACTTTAGAGGTTCTTGTGTGCACACATTTAATGTTTTGACTGCTGCACCTTTTTGTATCGGTGTGATACATGATTATATCGTTATGAACTCTCAGTTTGTTCCCTTGGCTGTAACCTGGTGTCTGTGCAGCCTCGAAGGGGGCTGCATCCGACGCTTTCCTTTGGTTGGGATGGTGTATGCACCCGTGTGATGCTCCTCCAAACGATTGTTGTCTAACCAAGGGCTCAGTTTAATGCTCTGTCCCCGCCAACTTTGCGACAGCCTAACCGGGAGAACGTCCCTGACCGTGTGGTGCGTGTGGTCAGTGTTAGTCAGTCACGGGGCATCCACAAAGGCCAAATCAATTGACATGGCCCCAAAACGTTCAGGGTTATTGCTTCAAAGGGTTCTCCCCCCGCATGAATGACGCTGCCGAGGGCTGGGAGTCAATTATCCATGCCATTCTGATTAGTAAGTATGCCAAGTGGATTAATTATTTCATTAATTATTCTGATGACGCCCTCTCTGCATTAGGTGAGCAGTTGGATGCGACCAGTCAGATGGCGTGGCAGAATAGAGCAGCCGTTTGTTGGCTGAGAAAGTTGGGTTCTGTGTACTGTTTGGGATACAATGGTCTACCTTTATTCACAATAATACTAGCCCGGAGGGACCTTTTACTCAGGTGATGGGTAATTTGCGGAATTTACAAAAGGAGCTGAGGGAGAATTCGGGGTCCAGCCATCTGTTTTATGCCTGGTTGGATGGTATTTTGGGTGGATGGGGGTCTTGGTTCGCTAAGATTGGCGTTGTTGCAGATATTGTGTTGCTTGTTGTTGCCTTTGGCTTTTGCTGTGCTCTACCTCTTGTTAAGAATTTTTTTATATATATCTTGCTGAGCCAAAATTCCCTGTTTTTCCAGTGGACTCTGGCTCAGCCCCATATTCCGCTGTGCTTCTGCCTCTCTACTACTATGATCTGATGTCTGCTATGGTGTTGAAGCCTTGTTCGTATGAAGAAACCTATCTTGCATGTGTTGCTTGCATGTTTAGATTGTGCAGGTTTTTTGGGTCGCTTTTCCTATTCCAGTCACTGTGGGACGAGCTTTTGGCCTGTGACTACAGGTGCAGAGCAAAAATCCAAACGCACGGGGCCCAGACTGCAGCTCACATCAGGCCCTATCTCCAGGCGGCCCTGGGCCCAGTCTCCAGTCCGCGCTGGGCCCAGTTTCAAGTCCGTGACAGTCCCAGTCTGCAGACTGAACCAGCTCGAGTCTCCAGGCTGTATCGTGCCCAGTCTGTGGACAGAACTGAGCCGAGTCTTCAAACCGCAACAGGCCTAGTCACTCGACTGCTCTCTGCCTAGTCTCCAGATGCAACGGGCCAACTCTCCAGGTTGCATTATGGCCATCTCCAGACCCCGGCAGACCCAGGCAGTGTCCAGACTGCGATGCACCCAGTCCCAGACTGCATCTTGACCAGTCTCCAGGCCGCATTGTGATCAGTCTCCACTCTGCACCGGGTCCACTCTCCGGGCCGCACTCCGTCCATCTCGAGACCGCACCGTCGAGACTCTAGACTGCGCTGGACCTCGTCTCCAGGTCACACCAGTCCCAGTGTCCAGACTGCATTGGGACGAGTCGCCAGGCATCACTGTGCTCTAAATCTCGAGGCTTTGACTCCTCTCACCAGCCTCCGGCCTGGGATGCACCTCTTCCATTCTCGTCGGAGGCACTTTAAATGTTTACAAGTGTGGGAAAATAAATCCCTCCAGAAAACAGAATGAATAACTGAGACACAAAGAGAAGGTGGAGCAGATGATTTCCGCCTGGAACATTTCGACCCTGTCGTCCTCTTTATGATATTTCACGCTGTTTCCTTTTCAAAGAATGATTTCAGAAAATCAGAACAGTTAGTCCGATTCCTTGCAATGTTGTCCCTCGAAGGACACAATCATAGCCATTGCTGGCCCGTATGTTGCTTTGGGCTTTCTTCACGAATGTACAGCTGGAAATATTTTGCTGGAACAGCGCAGCAAGTCAGGCAGCATCCAGGGAACAGGAGAATCGATGTTTCGGGCATAAGCCCTTCTTCAGTTTTTCCTAAAGAAGGGCTTATGCTCGAAACGTCGATGCTCCTGTTCCCTGGATGCTGCCTGACCTGCTGCGCTGTTCCAGCAACACATTTTCAGCTCTGATCTCCAGCATCTGCAGACCTCACTTTCTCCTTTATGAATTTACAATCCATGTTCACGGTATTTTGGAAAAGTACAGCCAAAAACATTGAAAGTTAGAAGAAATGAAACAACATTAATCTCAACCTCTTCCAGAGAGCTTAACTCAAAGTTGCCTGGATACAATTATACTGCTGCGGCCCGCACTGGTCCCCGTTCTGGGCAGATATCAAGTCCGAGTTTATAAATCAGTGCAATGCTGCGGTCTGCATAGTTGCCTGTGCTGGACAGATATCTAGACCAGGCTTATAGATCAATGCACTCTGTCGTCTGCGTAGCTGCCAGTGATGTACGGACATCCAGTCCAGACCTTTAGATCAATGCACTTCAGCGGTCTACACAGCTGCGCGTGGTGGACAGATATGTAGTCCGAGTGTATAAGTCAATATACTGCTGTAGTCTACACAGCTCCCCGTGCTTGTCAGCTATCTAGTCAGGGTTTATAGATCAATGCACTGCTATGGTCTGCATAGCTCCCAGTGATGAACAGATATTTAGTCAGGGGTTACAGATCAACACACTGCTGTAGTCCGCACAGCTCCCATTAATAGACAGATAAATAGTCTCTACTTGCATATTAATGCACTGCTATGGTCTGCCTAGTTCCCTGTGCTGGACAAATATCTAATCTGAGTTTATAGATCAATGCATTGCTCTAGTCTGCGTAGCTCCCAGTGATGAACAGATATCTACTCCAGGTCTTTAGATCTATACACTGCTCTGGTCTACACATCACCCCGTGCTGGACATATATGTAGTCCGTGTTTATAGATAATTACACTGCTGTGTTCTACACAGCTCCCCGTACTGGGCAGATATCTACTCTGGGTTTATAGATCAATGCACTGCTGTGGTCTGCTTACCTCCTTGTGCTAGACAGAGATCTAATACTGGTTAAAAGATCAATGCACTGCTGCGGTCTGCATAGTTCTATGTGCCGGAGACATATTAATTCCGAGTTCATTGATCAATCGGATTAGATTCCATACAGCATGGAACAGTCCCTTTGGCCCAAAACAGTCCACACCGAGCCTTCGAAGAATACTCACCCAGGCACATTCCAGTGCCCGACGTTTACTTCTGACTAATGCACCTCACACAATGAGCAAATTAGCATGATCGTTTCACCTTGCCTGCACATCTTTGGATTGCGGGAGGGAACCGGAACATCCAGAGGAAACCCATGCAATCAAGTGGAAAACGTGCAAACTCCACACAGACAGTCACCTGATGCAGGAATTGAACCCGGGTCTCTGGTAGCGTGAGGCAGCAATGCGACCCTTAAGCCAGTGTACCCACTAATGCTTGTACGTCAATGCAATGGTGTGGTCTGCATAGCTTCCCGTACTGTGCAGATATCTAGTCCGGATTTATAGATCACTGCTATGGTCTGCGTAGCTCCCGGTGCTGGACAGATATATATTCCGGGTTTATAGACCAATGCACTGTTGCGGTCGGCATTGCTCCCCATGCTGGACAATGTCTAGTCCGCGTTTATATATCAATACACGGTTGTTGTCTGCTTTGCTCCCTGTACTCGACAGATGTCGAGTCAATTTGAGAGATCAATGCACTGCACCCAGACAGATCTCTGGGGTGACAGGCTTGTTGTGGCAGCAGAGTTTAGTCGACTGGGCCTCTATTTCATTGGGTTTATTAAAATAGTGAAATATATTAAACTCTGACAGAGGGAGACGGGTTATTTACGTGCTGCTTTACAGCTCTGTTGAAAATAACTCATACTAATTTGAATTTTGTGATGGGATTGAGGGGGTGGTAGTTCGTCAGATTGTAATTATTCTCCTCTTAAGGGACTGCACAGAGTTGAGTAATTTTATACGTTGCCAGGGAGATGTCAGAGTTGGAGTTGGAATGAAACAGCTTTCCTAGTGATGTGGTACGTCGTGCAGCACAAGTCCTCAGTCCTGTTATAGGAATGGCGTCAGGGCCTTTGTCATATCTATTGTGTTCATCTGTTTCTTCATAGCAGATGCAGCGATTCGGAATTGGTTGAAGACTAGCACGTATGATCCTGTGGGCATCATGCGAGGGTGAGTTGGATAATCAAATCAATACTTCTGTCTGAGGATGGGGCAGAGTCTACGTCGTTGTCATTTAAACTGATGTACAGGGCTGTTCTATTATTTCAGGTGGGGATATTTGTGAAGTCCTCTCCTCCAGTAAGTTGATTAATAGTCCATTAATATTATTGACTGGATGTAGCAGAACTGCAGAGCTCAATCTGCTCTGTTAGTCTTGGGATCATTGCAGCCTCTATATCAGATATTATTTCTGCAGTTTGGAATGTAATCAGTCAAGTGCGGTAGCTTTAACGGGTTGCCATCAGGTTTAGGTGCACATGGTTTTGACTCTGGCGTGCTCACCCACATTTGTCACTGGATCACAGCTTGATGGTAATGGCAGACTGTGAGGTGATCCCGTGGAAAAAGGTACAGGTTGTGATTGAATACAATTCTGCTGATGCTGCTGTGATATACAGCACCACATGAAGGCCCAGTTAAACTGCAACAACTGCGACTCAATTCTACTGACTCTCCCCCGAATTACACTGAGACCCATTCACCCGTTAGCTCTGTACATAGTGACCTGACATGGTCTTTGATGTGGTAACTCTTGCATTTTCATATTCTCATTATGTTAGGGTTTCTCCATGGCGTCATAACTCCAATTTGTTTCATTACTCAAACTCTTCAACATACGCATGTGAATCTTTATTTATGTAATGCCATCTGTGTTTAATGTGAATGTGTTTCCCACTGTTTCTTACCATGTCCATGATTAAGAGCTTTGTAGTGTCAATGATGATGACCTTATATATATTCAGAGACAATGAATGTTTGCACTTTTTTTTATCTTTCACTTCCCGCAGTCAGGCACTCCATGTTGGACAGGTCGTTTGAGCATTTTTGACACGAGTCTGTGGAACTTGTTCGAAAACAGAAATCCCTGCAGAAATTCAGCAGGTCTGGCAGCACATTGTGGAGTTTCTGCAGCGTTAAATTTTCTGGTCCAGTAACCCTTCTGCAATGCTCCAAGCTTCTCCAGCAATTATGTTTTTTTTTATTTCCAGTATCCGTACTTGTTCGGTTCATTGAAAATTTATTATGTGCCTCTGCATTTCTGGAGAAACTCAACAGGTGTGGCAGCAACTAGATATAGGTAAACAGAGTTAACATTTCAGATCTAGTGTGACACCTCATCAGAATTAAAAAAGATTGGAAAATGGGCTTTTTAATCCCTTTATAGAGGGTGGAGGTGGGTGACGGAGAACATTGTGTGGTTCAATTGGACAAACATATGAATGGGAAACGTTTAGATGCATATGGGCCAACTGCAAATCGATGGGACTAATTTACTTTGGAAAACTTAGCCTGCATGGACAAGGTATCTGTGTGGAGCTCGCACGTTCTCTCTTTTGGCCAAACTTGCCCTTTACCGTCACAGGGACAGATGCACCTTGAACATCAGCTATCTCAATTTTAAACGCATCCCGCTTGCTAGAGGTTCCCTTACCTGCAAACAAACAACTCCAATAAACCCTTGTATACTCCTGTAGAATTCTGTCAAAATCATCTTGCTCGAAGTTAGAACTTGCACCTGTGCCCCTCGCGATAACTATTTTTAAATTAATAAAACTATGGTCACTTTTCCCAAAGTGCACCCTCACTGTCACCTCCATCACCAGTCCTGCTCTATTTCCAAACAGTCGTTCGAGTTTTGCCCCTTCCCGAGTAGGACCCTCTACATACTGCTTTAGGAAACTTTCCTGAACACACTTTATGCATTCAGCCTATCTAAGCCACTAATTCTCAGTGAGTCCCAGTCTATGTTTAGAAAATTATAATCTCTTACTATGACCATTCTCTTGCCACTTCAAGTCTCGCCAATCTCTTTACATATTTTTGCTCCTCCAATTACCGTTTAATATTCTGTGGCTATTGTCCAACACCAACAATGTCACCACCCCCTTCTTATTTCTTAGCTCCACCCACAAAGCTTCACTGGATGATCGTTCATTTATTTTATCCTTGATCACTGCTGTGATACCTGTCTTTATCAAAAATTCCAATCCACCTCACCTCTTTCCAACATCTTTGTCCCACCTAAAACACCAGTACCCTGGTACATTAAACTGCCAATGCTGGCCCTCCCTTAGCCATGTGTCTGAAATAACAATAATATCCCAGTCCCATGTACCTATCTACGCCCTGAGTTCATCGGTCTTACCTGTCAACCCTCTTGGATTAAAACGGATGCATTATGATCCAACAGACATTCCTTGCCCTCTGTCGTGTTCCAGCCTAACCTGTCTCTTCACTTTATTGTTTCTGATTACTGCATTCCCTCCCAGTTTTGCACTTGCCTCCCTGTTGTTGAGGAGTCCACACACCACACCCCTCTACTCCAGGCCAATCTAATTTACAACTTCCCTTGTTGAACAAGGAAACCTGCCTACCAGGATATTGGTCCCCCTCCTGTTCAGATAAAATCCACCCTTCTTAAACAGATCACCTCTGCCTCAAGAAAGATCTTAGTGATTTAAAATCTATATCTCTACCCTCTGCACAAGCACTTCAGCCATGCACTCATCTGCCATAATGTCCTTTTCTTACTCTCACTAGCATGTAGCATTGGAAGTAAACCGGAGATTATCGCTATTGTAGTCCCTTGCTTTAAACATTTTTCCGAGCATCAATAATCATTCTGCAGAACATCATCCCTATTTCTACCTATGCCATTTTCACCAACGTGCACAATGACTCCTGGCTGCTCACCCACCCACTTGAGAACGTCCTGCAGCCGCTCTGAGACATAGCGATCTTTGCACGTGGGAGGCTAGAGGCAATGTTGAATTCCCAATCGCAGCTACAGAATATTCTGTCTGTTCCCCTCACTATTGAGTTTGAATCATTACTTCTGAAGGTATTCGGCTCGCACAAGCTTCTGATAATGTGATTCCTTCCTGGAACAGTTGGATTTGGAGGAATTGCTTTGATTCAGGTCGTTTGGAGATTCGATTTGAATCCTTATTCGGAATCCTCCATGAGTGATGAAGGCGACTGTGAATTTCTTTTACTTTACACACATTTAGTGATGAGGGAAAGGGAACGACAACGTGCGCAATGAACTGTTCCTTCTCATAAAAGTTAATTTTTTCCCTCTCTGAGTTGAATCAGTAATGTTATCAGACTCCAAACTGGACCATGTGAGCTCTCCTTGAATATTGTCTGAACTACAGGAGAGAGGGTTTTGGATTCTTGGATAATTAGGGCTCTTTATGGAGTAGCTGGGACCTCTACAAGCAGGATGGTCTTCATCTGAACCAGAGGGGTACCAATATCCTGGGAGGGGGTGAATTTCGCGAAGGCTATTGGGGTGGATTTAAACTAATCCACCAGGGGGATGAAAACCAAAATTGTAGTTCGAGTATAGAAAAGGTTGAGAGTAGGGAGGTCCGAAATCTGGCTTCAGGTACTCAAGATGGCACCAGCAAGCAAGCAGTTGGTGTAAAGTGTGTCCACTTCAACGCCAGGAGCATCCGAAATAAGGTGGGTGAACTGACAGCATGGGTTGGCACCTAGGACTTCGATGTTGTGTCCATTTCAGAGATATGAATAGAACAGGGACAGGACTGGTTGTTGCAGGTTCCAGGATTTAGAAGTCTCAGAAAGAACAGAGAAGATGGTAAAAGAGGGGTAGGTGTGGCATTGTTCGTCAAGGACAGTATTACATTTGCAGAAAGGATGTTTGGGGACTCCACAACTGAGGGAGTATTGGCTGAGGTTAGAAACAGAAAAGGAGAGGTCACCCTGTTGGGAGTTTCCTATAGGCATCCGAATAGTTCCAGAGATGTAGAAGGAAATGATAGCAAAGATGATTCTCGATAGGAGTGAGAGAGACAGGGTAGTTGTCTGAGGGGACTTCAACTTTACAAATATTGACTGGGAACACTATAGTACGAGTACTATAGATGGGTCAGTTTTTGTCCAGTGTGTGCAGGTGGGCTTCCTGACACAGTATGTGGACATGCCAACCAGGGGCGAAGCCACATTAGATTTGGTAATGGGTAATAAGCCCTTGCCAAGTGTTAGACTTAGAAGTAGGTGAGCACTTTGGTGAAAGCGATCATAATTCTATTATGTTTATTTTGGTGATAGAAAAGGATAGGTGTATACCACTGGGCAAGAGTTACTGCTGGGGGAAAGGCAATTACGATGGGATTAGGCAAGATTTAGGAAGCATACGATTGGAAGGAAACAGCAGAGATTGGGCTCATTAGAAATGTGGAGCTTATTCAAGGAAAAGCTCTTGTGTGTCCGAGATAAATATGTACCTGTCAGGCAGGGAGGAAGCTGTAGAGCGCGGGAGCCGTGGTTTAGGAAAGAAGCAGAATCTCTGGTCAAGAGGAAGAACAAGGCTTATGTTAGGATGAGATGTGACGGCTCAGTGAGGGCGCTTGAGAGTTACAATGTAGCCAGTAAAGACCTAAAGAGAGAGCTCAGAAGAGCCATGAGGATACATGAGACGTTGTTGGCGGATGGGATCAGGCTAAACCCTAAGACTTTCTATAGGTATTTAAGGAATAAAAGAATGACAAGAGTAAGATTAGGGCCAATCACTGATAGCAGTGGGAAGTTGTGTGTGCTGTCAGAGGAGATAGGGGAAGCACTAAATGAATATTTTTCGACAGTAATCACTCGAGAAAACGACTTTGCTGTCGAGGAGAATACTAAGATACAGGCTACTAGACTTGGTGGGATTGGGTTCCACAAGGAAGAGGTATGAGAAATCCTGTAGAGTGTGAAAATAGATAAGTCTCCTGGGATGGATAGGATTTATCCTAGGATCATCTGGGAAGCCAGGGATGAGATTGCTGAGCCTTTGACATTGATCGTTAAATCGTCATTGTCTACAAGGACAGTGTCAGAAGACTGGATGATAGCAAATATGGTTCCCCTGTACAAGAAGGGGAATAGAGACACCCCTGACATTTATAGACCAGTGAGCCTTACTTCAGTTGTTGATAAAATGTTGGAAAAGGTTATAAGAGATAGGATTTATAATCATCTGGAAAAGAATAATTTGATTAGGAATAGTCAGCACGGTTTTGTGAAGTTTAGGTCGTGCCTCGCAAACCTTTTTCAGTTCTTTGAGAAGGTGACCAAACAGGTAGCTGAGAGTAAACCGGTTGATGTGGTGTATATGGATTTCAGCAAGGCGTTCGATAAGGTTCCCCACAGTAGATTATTGTGCAAAATGCGAAGGAATGTTGTTGTGGGAGATATAGCAATTTGGATCAGTAATTAGCTTGCTGAAAGAAGCAGAGGGTGGTGGTTGATGGGAAATGTTCATCCTGGAGTCCAGTTACCAGTGGTGCACCGCAAGGGTCGGTACTGGGTCCACTGCTGTTTGTCATTTTCATAAACGACCTGGATGAGGGCGTAGAAGGGTGGGTTAGTAAATTTGCAGATGACACTAAGGTCGGTGGAGTTGTAGATAGTGATGAAGGATGTTGTAGGTTACAGAGAGACATAGCTAAGCTGCAAAGCTGGGCTGAGAGGTGGCAAATGGAGTATAATACGGACAAGTGTGAGGTGAGTCACTTTGGTCGGAGTAAACAGAATGCAAAGTACTGGGCTAATGGTAAGATTGTTGGTAGTGCAGATGAGCAGAGAGATCTCAGTGTCCATGTACAAAGATCCTTGAAAGTTGCCATCCAGGTTGACAGGGTTGTTAAGAAGGCATACAGGTTTTTTTTAGCTTTTATTAATTGCGGTATCGAGTTCCGGAGCCATGAGGTCATGCTACAGTTCTACAAAACCCTGGCCCGGCCGCACTTGGAGCATTGTGCACTTTTCTGATCACCGCAGTTTAAGAAGGATGTGGAAGCTTTGGAAAGGGTGCAGTGGATATTTACTGTCATGTTGCTTGGTATGGAGGGAAGGTCTTAAGAGTAAAAGCTGAGGGACTTGTGGCTATTTTAGTTAGAGAGAAGAAGGTTGAGAGTTGACTTAATAGAATCATATAAGATAATCAGAGGGTTAGATAGGGTAGACAGGGAGAGCCTTTTTCCAAGCATAGTGACGGCGAGCACGAGGGGGCATAGATATAAATTGAGGGGAGATAGATATAGCATAGATGTCAGAGGTAGTTTCTTTACTCAGAGAGTAGTAAGGGTATGGAATACTTTGCCTGCAACGGTAGTAGACTCACCAACCTTAAGTACGTTTAAGTCGTCATTGGACAAGCATATGGAGGTACATGGAATAATGTAGGTTAGATGGACTTCAGAATCGTATGACAGGTCGGTGCAACATCGAGGGCCGAAGGACCTGTACTGTGCTGTAATGTTTCATGTTCTATATTCTATATGATGTCATCAGCTTCCCTGCTCCATGTCGGTGCATCATTGCTGCTGTCGTCCTCAGAATCATTTCATTAACAAAAATGGCCCTACTTGAACTAAAGATGTGTTTATTGCTGTGGTTCTGCTCGCCGAGCTGGAAGTTTTTGTTGAAAACGTTTCGTCCCCTGTCTAGGTGACATCCTCAGTGCCAATATACCGGCAACGACAGCGGACAGCTGAAACTGACAACCGGAAGCGGCAGGGACAGGCCACTATAAATGCCGGAGGAAGCACCACAGAAGCGCTTCACAGGAGGCTCCCAAGCACTGAGGATGTCACCTAGACAGGGGACGAAACGTTTGCAACAAAAACTTCCAGCTCGGCAAACAGAACCACAGCAACGAGCACCCGAGCTACAAACCTTCTCACAAACTTTGATGTGTTTATGTGTGCCTGCATAATATAAAAACGAAACATTTACTGTCATCACAATATCTATGTTAAAGTGCAAGTCTTATTCGGAAACAAATATAGAAATTTCTGAAAAAGCTCAGCAGGTCTAGTCTAGAATCACGCATGAAGACAAATCAGAGTTAACTTTTCCGGCCCACAGATCTTGTCTCAGAACGTCTCTTAGTCTTAAATTACGTCCCCTGTTTTATTCTACCACACAAGTGGAAATATGCATAGGGTATTCACCAGCTATACTCTCCTCATTATTTCCTATAGTCAATAGGAACACCTCTCTGTCTCAGACCTAAAATGCTAATCCCCTATGACATAACGCCTTCATTTCTAAATCGAGTAAAGATAAACTTCTTTGAAAAGATTGAAAGCAATTCTCTTTTTGTCAGTTTAGGGGATCAAATCTTCAAACAGTGCATCAGATGTGGTCTCAGCAATGCATTGTACTGGTGATGAAAAACATCGCTCAGCACAAACCCGATACCCCTTGCACGAAACAGCATCATTCCGTTAACCTTTGAAATCACTTGCTGCACCTTCAGAGTAACTTGATGGGATTCAATTTCGATACACAAAATCCTCTGTACCACCGCTTTCTGTATTCACTGTCAATTTAAATAATTTACTGTTGCTTTGTCATTTCGTCAAAACACAAAGTTCCCGTCACCCACATTGTGGTTTTTTTTACACACTGCTTTCCTCTGTCTGCATCCCATTACAGATGCTCTGCCTCCATTTGACATCTTGTTGAATGACTATCCTGGCGTATGAACAAACTGAGCTCCAAACCATTCAAACCCATTCATCCAAATAATTAATCTAGATTTTAGATTATTGATAAACTCACACTGATTCCTGAGGAATTCCACTAGTTACAGTTTTCCATCCTGAAAGCAAGCAATTATGCTTATTTTGTATTTCAGGCTGTCTGTCCAGGCATCCATTGTTCCCTTGAACTTGCCCAGAAAGGTTGTATGGCCTCTTACTCTGCGGTATAATTTAGTCAACTGGCTAAATTATTAAATTCTAATCCCGTCTAACTCTTTAGAGGGGCAGAATGGCCTCCTCCTGTCTCATTGTAACAATGTAGACTGGCTGAACTGAGTCTTCCTCTCTCTCTCTCTCTCTCTCTCTCTTTGTAACAGCCTCACAGGTGATTTGGGAAAACAACATGTGTTTCGCAGAAGGTGGCCATTGGGTTCCTCCAGGCTACTGCTCAATTTATGGCTAGTCTGATTGAGCTGAACATACCTTTCCTGTCTCTTCCCAATAAGCATTGAATCTCCCATCAATAAAAGATCAGTTAGTGTCAGACTTAAATATCTTCAATGACCTCGTCTTCACTATTCCCTGGGGATGACGGCACTACAGATCGCATCGTCCTCAATGGAAAGGAACAACCTTATCTCAAACGTAAATGGGAGAACCGTTAATTTTAAAGTATGCTAACCTCACAGCAAATCACCTCCTCTTTTCAGAAATAAAGGCACAGCACATAGCAACAGAAATGGACCGATCAGTCCCTCAAAACTATCCTATAGCCCCATTGACTGTTCAGTAAAGTATTTATAAAACTTAGCCACCACTTCACCCTTGGGAAAATATTCCTGATACCTTCAGTCCATTTGAGCATAGTAAGTTGAAGTTTGGTCATTTGGCCCATCAAGTGTTCTTGGCTGTGCGATCCTACCTTACAGATTTCTCAACACAATTCTCCCACATAATCACTGTAACTCTTGATCCGCGTTTTAATCAATAGTTATCAATTTCTGTCTTAAACACATGACTGTGTCTTTATCTCTATATGTTTGTCTGTGTTGTGTGTGTGTGCTTCTGTGTATATCTGCTTCAAGGCAGGAGACATGGAGGGTTGTTTTTCAAACAAGCAGCCTGTGACCAGCCGTGATCCATGGTAAGCTGTGTTGGACCCACTTTTGGTTACCATTTATGTAATGATTTAGATGAGAATTATAGAAACCATAATTAGCAAATTTGCACATGACATCAATATGTGTTTTATTGTGGACAGTGTTTGTACAATGGTGAACAGTCTAAGATTACAAAGAGATCATGATCAATTGAATCATCGAATCATAGAGATGGACAGCAAGAAACGAGACCCTTCATCTCATTCAAGCCGACCAGATATTCCGAACTAATCCAGTCCCATTTACCAGCATTGTTCTCATTAACCTCGAAACCCTTCCTATTCATAGACCCATGCATTTTGGTGTTGTAATTAGACCAGCCTCTATCACTTCTTTTCGCAACTCAGTACATTAAACAATCCCCCCCATTCTGTGTGAAAACTTGCTCTTTAGTTCACTCTTATATCTTCCTCTTCCAACTTAAACCTATACCGTCTAGTTTTGGACTCCCCTACGTTGGGAAATAGATCTTGGCCATTCATCTTTCCCATGGTTTTATAAACCTCTGAAAGATGCAAATGTGAC
The DNA here is from genome assembly GCF_037043375.1 of Chiloscyllium plagiosum. NCBI lineage: Eukaryota > Metazoa > Chordata > Chondrichthyes > Orectolobiformes > Hemiscylliidae > Chiloscyllium > Chiloscyllium plagiosum. The sequence goes on along the minus strand of NW_028270156.1, from coordinate 92,461,377 downwards.
TGCAATCAACATGAATGACTGTGCGTTGACTCATCCCGGGCCGAAATACTGAAATTCAATACTGACACATCTTCATTCTCCATTAAGGCACAAATCTAAAGTCATTTTGATCAACGTGTTCAGACATATAATGAATCATCTGTGTGGCATTTGAACCGAGACCATGAGGCTCAGAGGGCTGGTCACGACCACCACTCAACAATCGCCCCGAAATGTGCAACATGATTCTCCTGTGTGTTTGCTCATCAGCCTCTTCTGAAATGTTGTGACACAACTCCACAACAGGCAGGACTTGTCACCTGACTATCTTCTTCAGAGATAGGGACACAACCACAACTTCATGGACTAGAATCGAATCCAGACCTCTGACTCAGAAGCACTGACGCTACCCTCCACGCAAGAATTAAAACAAGATTTGTAAAAGTTTGTGGCTCAGGTTGAGGTTTAGGGTGTAGGTTTGCTCGCTGAGCGGGAGGTTTGATATCCAGACGTTTCATTACCTGGCTAAGTAACATCATCAGTGGCGACCTCCCAGTGAAGCGAAGCTGCTGCCTCCTGCTTTCTATTTATATGTTTGTCTTGGATGGGATTCCTGGGGTTTGTGGTGATGTCATTTCCTGTTCGTTTTCTGAGGGGTTGATAGATGGTATCTATCAACAATGTGTTTGTTTATGGCGATGTGGTTGGAGTGCCAGGCCTCTGGGAATTCTCTGGCATGTCGTTGCTTAGCCTGTCCCCAGATAGATGTGTTGTCCCAGTCGAAATGGAGTATTTTTTCATCCGTGTGTAGGGCTACGAGGGAGAGAGGGTCGTGTCTTTTTGTGGCTAGCTGGTGTTCGTGTATCCTGGTGGCTAGCTTTCTTTCTGTTTGTCCTACGTAGTGTTTGTGGCATGTACTTGCATGGAATTTTGTAGATGAAGTTGTTTTAGGATATATTTTAAGTGTCAGCTTTCAGATCTGTATGAATTTAATAAATTCTCATCACTATTACTTAAGCACACAGACAACACCTCTCATTGTTACGTGAATAAAATCTATTAGCGTCAACACTAGGATGATGAGTTCATGTGCTCTGCCATTGAAATAAAGAATGAACATGTTTAATTGCTTGACTATGATTTCCAGCTTAAATGGTTATTATCTGTGGTCGGCAGTATTATGGAAAGAAATCCTGCGACACTCTCTGCACTTTGGTGGATCTCGTAATGACATCAATACTGAACACCAGAGACGAGGAAACAGCACCGTTTCTAGCGAAGAAGACTGATCACAATTTCAAACCTCCAACATGTGGTTTCTGTCCTCCTAAAATCAGGAAATGATACAAGGCAACGCTTTACTTTTCAGCCTCTGCTTACCACACCTCCCTCTGCCTGAGCAAGACAAACCAAGCTCTGGGTGTTTAGGAAAATCAAGGCTGGTGTTTGTTTGTCTTCAGGAGAGGGAAGGTATTTTAAAATTTAAGGGGGTGCGTGAGGGGGCAGTAATATCACTCACTGAGCTGAGGTGTGGCAGATGGAGTTTAACTGGGATAAAAGCCAGGTATTGCATTTTGGTATTTCAAACAATTGGAGAGTGTATATAACTACTGGTAGTGCATTGGTAGTGTTATAGAAAAGAAGGCAGCAGGGGAGCAGATATAATTCTTTGAAGTTTGGGGCACATATAGAAAGGTTGTTATAGGTTATTTCATTACTCAGAACTTTGAGTTTACAAGCCTTCAAGTCATGCTGAGATTGCGCATGCCATTGATAAATCCCTTTCTGTCGTACTGTGTGCAGTTCCGTTTTAGGAAGACACTGACCAGGACGTTGCCGGGAACACCTCATCTTCTGCCTCGGGAACCTACAAACACACGGCATGTACATTCGGTTCACTAATTTGCAAATCTCCCCTTCCCTACCCAGATCGCAGATCCCACCCTCTGACTCAGATCCACCCTCTCGAGGGGTCCTACCTGTCCATCTTCCTTCCCACCTATCCACCCCACGCTCCCCAACGATCACTATCACCTCCCACCTTCGCCCACCTATCGCCTACCTTTCCACCATTCTCACTCCCACCACTTATTTTCTGTCATACCCCTTCACCCTCCCCAGTCCTGAAGAAAGGTCCCGCCTGAAACGTCAACTCTCTTGCTCCTCCGATGCTGCCTAACCTGTTGTGCCTGTTCCACCGTCATGCTTTTAATGCAGCAGTCTCCATTGCCTCCTAGGTACAATTCTCTGTTAACATATCCATGCAGTTTATCTGTTATAACCCCACCTCCCCCCCACCCCCCCCACCCCGTTGTCTTAGGCACATTTTCTCCTCAGATCATGGACTATAAACGTTCTCTCAATATATTATTACTATTGTAATACCTGAGCAGTAGTTACAGGATGGATGTTCCCATTTATAAAGATTGGAGCATATTTATGTTGCAGTAAAGTCTGTCATTACTCCCATATCCAAGGCATCCAGAATGTGTACATTTTAAATTATTTTAAATTTTAATAAAACTGTATTGAACTGAAAGGTGTTGGCTGGAGATATTTGTTCAGCGACTGTGATTGATGTCAGTCTCTATGGATCATAAATGTGTCACTATGAGGGTTTGCCACTTCTTTTAAGTGGGAACTTGGTTCAATGTGCTATCCCAGAGTATGAGCCAGAGGAGCACTGACAATTCTAATAGGGATCTCCAAATCATGACTAATGGGGATCAGCAGCTACTGAGAGAGAGTGAGGAGAGATCAGTATCTGAGTACATTGGACTGGAATGTTCCAACAATGGGTCAATAACTGAGAACGATACACTGGAATGTTCGAACATTGCATCAGAATCTGAAAACATTACACTTGAATGTTCCAATGAATCGAAATCTGAGAACATTAGACAGGAATCTTCAAACAACGGATCAAAATCTGAGAACATTCGACTGGAAGGTTACAGAAATGGATCATAATCTGAAAACATTAGACTTGAACGTTCCAACAATGGAAAGGAGTTTATCCTGTGTTCTGTGATAGCATTCCCAGCCTAGGATATTTTTAGCATGGCTGATCTATCATGAACTATTAATTATTCATACTTGGTATTACCACATTCTCGCTATTGGTGCTCCTGCTAAGTAGGTCTAACTGTCTATTAATATAATTGCTGCTCATATTTTTTATTTAATTTGGAAATGTGGAATTCAAAGTTCTCAGTTCCAATCAAAAAATCCCTTCCTTAGAATGTATAATTCATAAACTGCTATTTTCAAATTACTCACCAATATGCGAGGAGGAAACAAACTTTTCTTACAATCCAACCTTATATCCTTCTCGCAGTGCACAGATCTATGTTTCCACATTTTTCCCACTCACTATTTATTTACTTTTATTCGATACAGTCCAATATCACCATCATAATATCTCAGTCTTCTCCTCAGCCTCAGCGAAACTTCTGTGTAAACCATCATTTGTGCCTTTATTTAATCCGAATTCAGCTGTTTCAAGTTTCTTCTAACCACGTGTTCATTACAAAATAATTCTGCTTGAAATGTTTAACTAGTTTTCTGCACAGAATCTGTCAGACGGGAAGACAGTGCATGGTGCTCAAGTCTTTGAGCACAGGGATCTTTAACCACAGGACAGAACAGGACCACACACTGCAAAAAAAGGCACTAAAAGAAAAAAATGGTCAAACTAACACACAACAGAGAGGACTCTACAATACATACCTGGATTAGAAACCTCTCCCACAGAGAGTTCACAGACACGGAAGGAACAATACTGGCCAAGGGACTCAACTATAATCACAGGGACGCCAAGACAGCAAACGTCCTAGTAGGACAAGAATGCACACTCAGAAACAATTAACTGACAGAAGAAACACAACAAACAGTGAGACAAAGTATCGTACCCCTGATAACGAGGAAAAGACAAACACACAACCCCAACACCAAAGAGAGGGAAGCACGAAAAACACTAAGAAATGATAGGAACATAGACATATTAGCAGCAGACAAAGGCAGAATGATAGTCATCCTGGACAACGCACTTTCCATCGAGAAAGCGCAACAATTACATGCAGATACCAACACCTACCAAAAGAGGGTGTTTAACCCCACCCCACAGCTCACCAATAGGGTAAACAATACACTGAGAAACCTGCAATAAACCGGAGAGATAACCAGGTTTGACCTAAAGAGAATGAAATCTGAGAGCAACACCCCGCAAGATTCTATGTACTGCCTACAGTGCACAAACTAGACATCCCTCACAGATCCATCGTATCGCTACACACACAGGAATCAGATTCACTAGTGAGGACCAAAATGACAACCAACTCCCATTCGTAGACGTGATGGTACAGAGAACACCGAACGGAGAATTCACCACAAAGGTATTCAGGAAAGCCACAGAGACCAAGTCCTGAACTACGAAAGCAAGCACACCAACACACGCAAAAGAAGTTGCATCAAGACACTTTTCAATAGGGCCACAGCACACCGGAACTGCAAAAAGAGGAAGAAGAACTCCTGTACAATGTATTCGCCAAAAACGGATACCCCCGCAATTTCATCAACAGATGACTAAGGGAAAGACAACGGAATGAGGACATGCCACAACACAAAGGACTAGCCAAGTTACCATACATAAAGAACATTTCTGAACTGACAGCCAGATTACTACGACCACTAGGACTCATAACAGCACATAAACCAACAGCCACTCTCAGACAACAACTCACCAGGACAAAGGACCGGATACCCAGCATGAGCCACTGCAGAGCCACTGTCTCCTACTACTTACCGTTTCCTACTCCTTTCTGTTTCGTAACCAATGACACAGATTCTGTTCTTGTCCTTATCGTCCCAATAAGTAATGCAATTGTAAGTGTAATATTTACTTTCGGGAAACTGTCAAAACATAGGAAAAGTTTAGACGAATAGATTCTGTAAGAAGGTCTTTGTAGCTTTTGAAGAAAATGACTGATGTGCATAGTGGTATATGTACAACATTGCCCTATTACACAAGCAAGAGGAACGTACTGAGAAATCCGAACTTTCTGCATCTGTGTTCGGAGCAGATGTGCAGAGAGACTTTTTAGATTGATTGCTGTTGTGCTGGACGTAACGTCAGTGTCGTAGCAACCTTTCGATTGAATGTAAGAAATGTTGTGTATGTGAGTAACACAGCAGAGTAGGAACATAACAGACTGATTGTCCAGCCACTCCATGCTGACCATAATTCCAAACTTAGCTCACGAACCCTGCATGCGCTTGACCCATATCTCTCCAAATCTTGCCAATCATGTACGCACCCAAATTCCTTTTTAACGTTGGAACTACGATAATTCATTGCCATTCAATATCATCAGATTCTGTAAATTCTCGATCCTGCAGAACGAAAAGTAGGTACTGTAACCCGAAGTATTTATATGGGTCTGGGAGGAAAAACAAAATAGAATTTCGTGTCGAACAAATTGATGTCAGTAATGAGGCAAGTATTAGTTTTTCTTATACAAGGAATGTGATAACTAGACACTTCCAGAATTATTATATGCCTTGGCCAAGTCAGTTTAGATTTCGGAAAGGGGATTCATCTTTGGGAAACCTGCAGATTTTGTTATTTTAGGCATTCACAGATTGGAATCAGTCGTATTTTGCATTTGCAGTGTTTTTCATATGGTTTCCTGACAGGTGAATGAAAGTCCATATATAAGGGGACAAAAATCTACGTCTATCGACAATTAGATAATGAGACAATACAGAGAACAACACCAGTTTCTTGATTGCAGGTGGTTATGCATGGGTACCACATGTGTCACTATTCGGATCACAGCAAATTGCAAGGCAGATACATAATTTGTATGTGGGAAACAAAAAGCATACATCTCAAATGATGTTGAGGAAATGCTGCAACGTTCGGAAACGTAGTCCAAATGGACGGGCATGTTATTGATCACGAGTCACCCAAATAATACATACTTACGAGTAATTGATTGGGCAGTAAATGGCATGTTGCTCATCATTGCAAGATGCTTTAAAAGATAGATCAAGTCAACTGCCAGCAAATGTAGAGGTTTGTTGAGAACGGATTTGGTTGCAGACAAAAAGAACTGGAGATGTTAGAATCCAGGGAATACAAGCAGCAGCCTGGAAGAACACAGGAAGGCACAGGAAGGCAGACTGGGGTGGGTTGAGGAGGGAACTGCAAAGAAAAGGGGTGGCGGGGTCAAGGTGGTGAATTGGGAATAATTGAAGACAGGTAGGATGAATCCGCTTGGTGACAGGGAAGAGTGCAAGGTAGGGGAGTCTCTGGGAAGTGAGTGGGGGTAAGGAATATGAGATTATTTGCAATTGGAGAAATCAATTTTGAGTCCTCACGTCTGTAGGCTGGCCACGCAGAAAATGATGTGTGTCTCCAACTTTACGATTTTGTTCGTTGTGGCAATGGAGGAGGCCAAGGATGGTCATGTTGGAAAGGGAGTGGGCAAGAGATTTAAAATGGGCGGTGACTGAAAGGACACTTCGGTCACTGCGGACCAGGCTCAGATGCCTCACAAAAAGTTCTCTCAGTTTATGTTTGCCTCCTCGAAATAGAGATTAACGCAACCGACGTAGTAAGTTAGTTTGGAAGTGAGGCAGGTGATCCTCTGTTTCAACTGGAAGGACTGTTTGGGACCTTGAATGGAGGTGAGGGTGTTGGTGTGCCCTCAGGTGTTGCACCTTTTCTGGTTGCAAGGGACGGCTCCTGGAGTTCCAGATTGGTTCGTGGGGGGAGTGGCACAAATCAAGGACTGGCGAAGGGAATGCTCCTTGCGGATGGCAGAGAGGGATGGGGAAGGGAACATGCTCTTTGTGGTGACATCCACTTGAAATTGGCAGAAATATTTGAGAATGATACGTTGAATGCGAAGACAGTGGGACAGTATGTGAGGACACACGCACCTCGGTGTTTCTTCTGTTGTTGGGAGGGTGGTGTTGAGACCAGTCGAACGACGAATGTTGATGGTGCGGTGGAGGGTTGTTTGAATGACAGAATGGAAAAAAAAACATCGCTCGAAATAAGTGGACATCTTGGATACTTGAATGTAGAATGTGAGAGTATTTGGGGCACTGCATACAGATTTCATCTTCTTGTCAGGAGTGATCTACCATGTGGAGACACTGCAGAATCTGAGTGCTTAATCTGTAGTTCAGGAAAGAAAGAGTGGCGATTGCATTGAAACTTGAGGTTTGGAAATAATCACTTATTTCCGAAAGAGTCATTGATAGGGAGAGAAATTCCATATTTTACATAGAATTGATTGATTTGATTTATCGTCCCGTGTATCTAAGTGCAGAGCAATGTTTTGTTTGTCAGCAATATTGGCAGATCATAGCAAGCAAGGACAGAGAGATCATAGGGTGAAAATATAGGCTGCACTATGCAACATTTGCACTGAACATGATCAACATGAACAAAATCATTATTATTTGAAGTTAGAGAGTCAATTCCTCAATCTAATTGGGTATTCATAACAATTTATATGCCTCTGCTAATTTTCAGGTCGATTGAGAGACAGATACGGGTTTAGAATGCACTCTGCACGTTGATGTGGATTCGGTGTACGGCCTGCATCACCATTAATACCTCCCTTCTGATACAGTTAGCCATTCCTACCAGCTTGTGTCCTCCATTGAGAAGACCAGGCTGCCTTCTCGAAGATGGAAGATGTCTCCTTCAAACTTCAGACAAAACATGTTGCTGTCCATCTCTCTGATGGAAAACCATATTAACATATCACGTGTAACATGTGCAATGGACCTGCGAGGAACAATATCGCGCAGTCTGACTGTGAAGCCTGTGGTACACTTGTGTGTCATGTTCCAGCATGAAATGCTTAATTCTGTCCCTGTGTGAGAGACTCTGAATAGCTTCTTCCTCCTCGGATTTGGCCTAGGCCAATAGTCTGATTGTGTTACTCTTGGTTCCTGTTCAACAGTTGCATTTGCTGACTAATGTGAAAAATACTATTGTTTTAAGAGGTTACTTGCTGCTGGATTATTTTAAGAGAATCACTCAATGGCAGTTATCAAGCTTGATAGTTCAGACCACTTGTGTAAACAAATTGGGAGGTCTTGGCCTTATTTTAATGCAGCCTGAATGGGTGTGGTTGGCTCGCACAGATTGGATTTCTGGTTTGTGGTTTCTCAGTAACAGTGGAACTTATTCGGGTCTGAACAGAACTGGAAGCTACAGTGAATGTTTCCTGGCCGGTACTCAGTCAGAACTTTCTCTTGATTTTTCTCTCATAGTTTAGAGAATTGCATGTGAGAATTCGTGTCTGAAATGCTCATTTATGCACGGGGGTGTTTGAATGCTTTATTACTACGTTAGAACTTTCAATTTAGTAATGGTTACTGTGTCTAATATTTTGTTCAGATTTCCAAAAAGGTTATTATACATTCCTTTTTAATTGCTTGTGGTTTAAATACAGTGATAAAATAAATTGTTTTTGCTTGAACATCAAATTTAAAACCAATCACATTACATCTGCAACAGCCACTTCATATTCCCATTTAAAATAAGAAGCCATTAGGATCTAGGCTATCGTCTGAAATAATTATTAAGGAGCTCTATTTTGATCCATAGCACGAGACATATTTTCTTCCTGTATAATAGGCTGGAGGGACTGAATGCGCTACCACTGTTCTTTCCCAATCCTTTCAATGGACTGAATGACTTCCTCATATTCCTGTGAAGCAACGTGAGGTGTGGAATGAAATCATCAAATTTAACTGAAGAAATGTGCAGTTTCGCAGTCCTGTTATATGACCATTAAATGCACTTTAATAGCACAAGCTTGAAAATTGTCCAGGTCAACTGCACATGGACAAATACTGTTTCAGGAGCAAAAGGGTGACACATTTTCTGAACATTGTGTAATCCTCGATGACATCCCCACTTTGAATATATGGTTGGGAAAGATATTGATGAAGCAGTTGAAGAAGGTTTTGCTGAGTAAACAACTCTCAGCATTGCCACAGAGATGTCCAGGTATTTAGATGATGGATATCCACAAGGAACAGACATTGCCCTTTGTACTGTGATTGACTGCAATCATTTAGGAGTTTAAACTGATTACCAAACATTCTAATTTTGATTTGCTCATTGATGACTTCCTCAGTCAAACATTGCCTTGATATCAGAGACAGTTACTGTTAACTAAAACGGTGCGTTCATCTCTTCCGATCATATCAATCGATCATGGTGGAGGAGCAGGGAGTGTTTCTTTTTCTTCAAACACAGCGTAGTGTATGTCAGGACACCGCTTTTCCAGAGTTTAGGGCATCTAGAACACTGAAACTATGTAAGGAGGGCAAACATCGACTTTGATCAAGCAAAGAGTTGAGGACACTGAAGATTTGGACATTAAGGAGGACTTGAGACGGACAGCAGACCAGTCATGATCTTTGTGAAGGACAGTACAGGCTTGGGGGTCGGGGTTGGTGGAACGACCTGTTTCTGATGTTACCTCATTCTGTTATTAGAATTTCAGTGGCGGTTATTTTCCTGTATTTCTGGTATTGAATGGTGCAGTCAGGGAAAACAGATGATTTCGTGTGCCATCTCTTGGTAAGGTGACGGGGCTGTATTCACAGTGACTCCGGGTCTCCAATGTGACCAACAAATGAAGCTAAACTTGCATAGAAGAGAAGCCCTGTAACGAGAGAGGTGAGAGCCCTTTTTCATACCAACTGGGGCTTTCCCATTACTTTCTCCAAATCTCCCGAACCGTGTGTGACAGTGTTCATGGACTGAATTATCTGCTCTGTTTCTGTACGCTACATTATCGGATTAAGTGGCCTAAAACTGCTCCTATCTAGCGGTTTGGAGGAGTTGAATGGAACATTGGTACATGGGAAAGACGGGCAGGTGTGGGTCATCAGACACTTGAACCTTCTTCACCAGGCACGAAGATTGTGGTTGATCAGTTTGTGGACTCAGCCACAGTTTCTTGTCTGTAGCCCATAATCGATGAATTATTTCTCTGTCAAATATTAAATTAACTCAGCCTTCAATATACATAAACAGAGAGGCACCACAAAAGTCTGGAGATGGGCATTCCTCCTGGTACGTCCCTTGTAAACTTTCTCTTTATCTCTCTTCTAGAGTCTCAGCCCAGATTTCAGCAGTGGGTCCATATCCCTCTAAATATATCCCATTCATGTACTCATCCAGACGTGTTTTTAAAAAAAATTGCGTCATTGTACCAGCTTCCAACACTGCCTTCGACATATCGGTCCGATGTTACACCACCTTCTGAGTGAAACTGTTACTGAAAGGATTCCAAAAAAAAAAAGCCCCCGTCAACTTAAACCTTTGCCCTCTACTGGTTGCCTATCCTATTCCGGCAGAAAAGACCTGGGCTATTCATAATAACCGTGCCACTTACGATTTTATATACATCTGTGAGGTCATCGCTCAGCTTCCGGTGCTCCCATGTAATTAAGCCCCTGTCTTTCTTACCTCTCCCTCGATCTCAAACGCTCCAGTCCGCCAGCCTCCGCGGAAATCTTTTCTGCATCATCTCAAGGTTAACAATATATATCCAGCAGATTGAAGCAAATTAAACACAGTATTTTATATGTGACCACATCAACATCTTGTACACCTGCAACATGACATCTCTTATGACACTGAAGGGGTCTACTGTACCTTTAAGAGAGAATGAATGCTGTTTGCACTGATATTTTACAAGGACCTACCGTATTACAAGCCACCAGTCTGAATGTGTACTGGAAGATTGAAAATATGCAACATTAGCTACAAAACAGGTAACTGGGTCGTTCGGTATTTTTACATTAATTCGAATTTAACCCATCAGGTAAGTTAGTTCAAGAGAAAGAGGCACTGTCGATGCTGGAGATCAGAGTCAAGAGTGGGGTGCTAGAAAAGAACAGCAGGTAAAGCGGCACCCGAGTAGAAAGTGAATCGACGCTTTCAGCATAAGCCTAGCATCATGAATGAGGTTTCTGGGCAGGGCGGCTAAGCGAGGGTTGGGGATGTGGGGACAATAAGTAAATAATAAGTAAATTAAGGAGGCGGAGAAGGTGATAAATCAGAGAGGAAGGTGGAGCAGAAGAATTGGAAATACTGTGGACATGCCAAAAGGGCTGTGCCGAGTTAAGGCTTGAGACTGGGATAAAGTGGGAGGAGGTGAAATGAGGTAACTGGTGAAATCCATATGAATCCAGTGTGTTTGCAGTTTCCCAAGGCAGAAGATGATGCGTTCTTGCTCCAGGCGTCGCGTGGTTAGAGTTTGGTGATGGAGGAGGTCCAGGACCTGCATGTCCTTGGTGGAGTGGGAGGGGAAGTTAAAATTCAACCACGGGTTGGTGGGGTTGGTTGGTGCAGGTGTCACAGAGATGTTCTCTGAAACGCTCCAGAATTTGTCGTCTTGCTTCACCGAGAAAGAGGAAGCCAGATCCGGTGGAAGGGATAAAGTAGTTGACATTGATGGAGGTGCGTGCGTGTAGTTTGCACAGGGTGAGGATGGAAGTATATCCCAAATGGTGGGATATGTTTGAAGTTGGTGGAAGTGGTGGAGTATCATGCGATGGATGTGGAAGTTCAAGGAATGGAAGGTGAGGACCAAGGGATTTTGTCGTTGTTGCTCCCACGAGGAGTGGAACAGGACATCAATTTCACGAACACCTTTCATCCTGATCTCAAATTCACCTGCACCATCTCTGACACTTCCATCCCCTTCTTGGACTTCTCCACTGCTCTTGACCAACTAACTACGGACATCTGCTACAAGCGCAATGAATCGAAAAGCTACATGGAGTAAACCTCCTCCCAGCCTGCCTTCTGTTAAAACGTTATCCGCTATTCCCAATTCCACCGTCCCATCTGCATCTGTTCCTGCATCTTCTTTCTTGCTGAGGTCATCCTGATCGCTTGTAATCTAACCTTATCACTCAGTCTTCCATTTGGAACCGTGTTGGGCCCCACTAAGGTCCAAGTAGACAACATATGCTGTTTTACCTTCATCTTATCTTCTTGGTCACCTCTTGAAAGATTTCACTCAAGTTTCGGGGACACATTTTCCGACACAGAAAACATTACAGACTATCCAAGATCACTCCTTGACTTTCCAAATGCATGTAAATTCTGTCTGTCCTAATCTACTGCAAATATTTACCCACCCTGACATCTGACCAACTGGTATCTAGTTTCCTGAGTTTTCCGTGCAGCCTTTTTGAAAATAATCTCACAACATTAGCTGTGTTCATTTCGTCCACTGCCTCATCGGTGGCTGGCAATGGTAAAAATAATAAAAATGAAAGAACTGTAGATTTTGTCAATAGGAAGCAAAGAAAGAAGAAAATGGGAAAGCTCAGCAGGTCTGGCAGCATCTGTGCAGAGAAAGCAGAATAAAACGTTCGAAACCAGAACTCGAGGAACGATACAATTATCTCAGCAAGGGACACTGCAATTTCTTCCCCAGCTTCCTTCAATGACCTGGAATACAACTGAACAGGTCCTGAGTATCTGTCTATGTTTATGCATTTTAAGACTTCCAGCAATTCATTTTCTGATATTGTGCCTTTGTTTGAAAACATCACTTTATTTTCTGTTTCCCCGAGTCCCCGCGCTTCCATGTCTTTTCCCACAGTAAATAAAGATGGCGTATACTTGTTTAGGATATCCCCCATCGACCAGGAACAGGCTGTAAGGCAGTGGAGTGGTGGCAGGTCGAGTCCTTTTGAGGAATGTGAACCCAGCACAGCCTGGAGCTTATAGACCGTGTTGTTGAATTGTTAAAATGTGTTTTCCCCAGTTTTGCAGGCAATGTTTTAAATTTTAACTTCGTTTTCTTTATTTTTCCACTTTGCATAAAATGCTTTACCTTGGCAGAGGGTGGGGGTGGTTACCTTTATACCTAAGAAAATTTTCACTATCCTCAAGTGAGTACATGTGACAATAAATCTAATAAACTGAATTCACCACTTTGAGTTTTGAGGCGCCCTATTCTTTCGTTAGTTTCTCTTTTGGTATTAATGTCCTTAAAGATCTATTTCCATTCTCCTTAACATTATCAGACAAAGATTTTTGTTGTCCAGTTTTTGCACTCCTCATTTCCCTATTCCGTCTACTCTTGAACGCTGTATGACAAGAGATTCCCCTGATCCTACAGCCGATAACTGACATATACCTCTGTCTTCTTTCTTGACCAGAGCCTTAATAGCCCCTGTGAGATCATCTTCCCGACTACTGCTCGCATTGCCCCTCACACTAACAGGAACACGCTGCATCCGAACTTTCATCATCCCTCTTTTGAAATTCTCCCGCGGGCCTGACGTTCCTCTACCTCGGAACATCTTCCCTCAAGTCATCTACTGACAGTTGGTCACGAATACCATCATAATGATCCTTGCCCCAATTTATAACGTTAACTTGGGCACCAGCCGTATTATTTTCCAAAAGTAGTTTTACGCTAAGAGAATTGCAGTCACTGCTCCAAAAGTGCACTGAGGTATTCGAATACCTCAGTCACATGCCCTGCCTTATTTCCCAAGGTGAAATAACGTTGTGGCCGAGATCATCCAAGCCGTCGCAGTATTCAATGCTAAGGCAGGCTGGAAGAGTGGAGGGGACAAAGGGTTGCATACATCTGAATGCTCTTGAGAGAGAGAGAGAGAGTATATATATATATATAAGATTAGATTAGAATACTCACAGTGTGGAAACAGGCCCTTCGGCCCAACAAGTCCACACCGACCCGCCGAAGCGCAACCCACCCAGACCCATTCCCCACAATTTCCCCTTCACCTAATACTACGGGCAACTTAGCATGGCCAATTCACCTAACCAGCACATTTTTGGATTGTGGGAGGAAAGCGGAGCACCCGGAGGAAATCCACGCAGACACGGGGAGAATGTGCAAACTCCACCCACACAGTTGCCTGAGGCGGGAATTGAACCGGGCTCTCTGACGCTGTGAGGCAGCAGTGCGAGCCACTGTTCCACCGTGCCGCCCATATATAAATGTTTGTCACTGTCTTTGTTTAGTGTGCTTTCCCAAATTAACGTGTGTACTTCTACATCTATATGCCTGAGAAATTGGATTTCACTTGCTTTGCAAGTGATTGCATTGAAATGGGGATCCAAATGTCCCTCCTCACTCTTTCTCTGGCTCCCTCTGTGTTTGACTCAACCCTCTTGTTTTAATGTGTTGTGATAGCCCTCTCTGCTGTGCGCTCCATTCCACAGCACAAGCAGCAGCTTCATTTGCGAAAGGAAACAAAGACTCTCTCACATTTGAATTGAATTGGCTTCATTGTCATGTGCACTTTAACGGCAGCAGTGCAAGTTTTGGCAAATCTTTGTTTATGGTGTCATCTAAGATACAACATACCGAGGTACAGATTTTGAAGTATTCGGTTCAAAATAGAAAGTCTAATAAATCAAATTCCAGCAGAAAAATAGAAATGGAAAAAATTGACTCAATTAACAGTACCTTCGCGACAGCCTGTGCCAGCAGCACATTTTGAAACCACACTGGATTCAGGCTCCAAACCGCACCAGGTCCACTCTCCAGACCGCACGCAGGCCCAATCTCCAGGAAGCACTGGGCTCAGTCTCCAAACCACACCAGACCGATTCTTCACACAGCACTGGGTGCTGTTTCCAGATCGTACCAGACTCAATCACCAGACTCCATCCGGGACCAGACCCTGGACCGCACCAGGCCGAGTCTGCAGACCGCACTGGGCACAATGTACAAACCACATCGGGACCAGTCTCCACACCACACCGGGCTCAGTCTCCAGAACATGCCGAGCCCGTTCTACAGAAAACACAGGGCTCAGTTTCCAGACCATGGCAGGTCAAGCAGGCAGACCTCGTCTGGTACAGTCACCAGATTGCACTTGGCCCAACCTCCACTCTGAACCGCGTCGAGTATCTAGCCAATTGGACACAAAATTGGCTCGAATGTAGGAGATAGAGCGTGCTGGGTGAGATTTGTTGTATCCAAAGGTGTGCCTGAAGGACCAGTGCTGGTTCCATTATTGTTCGTTATTTTTATAAATGATTTGGAAGAGAATATACGAAGTACGGATAGTAAGGTTGTAGAATACGCCAAACTTGCTGGTATGATGGACAGTGAAGAAGGTCTTTCAAAAGGAAAATGAGATCATGGGCAACCGGGCCATTGAGCCGATAATTGGCAGATGGAACTTCATACAGGTTAATGTGAGGCGTCACATTTTGTTAGAAAAACCAGGGCAGGATTCATTAAGTTAACGGTAGGGCCTTGTACAATCTTGTCATGCAGAGAGATGTAGTGTGCAGTTACATAGTTCCTTTAAAGTGGAGTCGAAATCAGACAGGGAAATGCAGAAGGCGATGTGCACTCTAAACTTAATCAGTCAGCGCATTGAGTATAGGAGTTGGGACATCATATTGTGGCTGTACAAGAAATAGTAAAGCCGCGTTTGGAGTACTGCTTGCAATTCTTGTCGCAATGCTTTCGAAAGAATGTAGGGGTGACCACCGATACTCCTGCCGACATCGTCTGCAGGAAATGCAGTCAGATCCTGCTCCTCACAGAACGAGTTAGGGAACTGGAACTGGAGTTGGATGAACTGAGGATTATTCGAGAGACTGAGAGGGTGATAGATAGAAGCTACAGGGACATAGTTACGTCAGAGAACAGAGGTATCTGGGTAACAGTTAGAGGTGGGAAGGGGAGGAATCAGGCAGTGCAGGGATCCCCTGTGGTTGTTCCCCTAAACAATAAGTATACCGCTTTGGATACTGTTGGCGGGGACGGCCTAGTAGGGGTAAGCAGCAGTGACCGGGTCTGTGGCGCAAGGTCTGGCTCTGAGACTTAGAAGGGAAAGGGGGAGAGGAGGAGAGCGCTAGTTACAGGAGACTCTCTAGTTAGAGGGACGGAGAGGCGGTTCTATGGACATGGGCGAGACTCTCGGATGGTTTGTTGCCTCCCGGGTGCCAGGGTCTGAAGACCGTGTCTTCAGAATCCTTAAGGGGGAGGGTGTGCAGCCAGAAGTCGTGGTGCACGTTGGCACCAACGACATAGGTAGGAAGAGAGGTGGGGAGGTCATTCAAGAGCTCAGGGAGTTAGGCTGGAAGCTAAAAGCTAGGACAGAGTCGTCATCTCTGGGTTGTTGCCGGTGCCACGTGACAGTGAGGCAAAGAATAGGGAGAGCGTGCAGTTGAACACGTGGCTGCAAGGATGGTGTAGGAGAAAGGGCTTCAGGTATTTGGACAATTGGACTGCATTCTGGGGAAGGTGGGACCTGTACAAGCAGGACGGGTTGCACCTGAACCAGAAAGGCAACAATATCCTGGGGGGTAGGTTTGCTGGCACTCTTCGGGGGGGGGGTTAAACTAATTTGGCAGGGGGATGGGATCCTAACTTGTAGGCTAGCTGTTTGTCAGGATGTCCAAGAATGTAGGGAGGCTGTGGAGAAGGTAGCACTGACAAGGAATACTTGCGGACACAGAGATGGGTTCAAGTGCGTATACTTCAACGCAAGGAATATCAGAAATAAGGTGGGTGAACTTAAGGCGTGGATCGGTACCTGGGACTACGATGTTGTGGCCATCACGGAAACGTGGATAGAAGAGGGACAAGAATGGTTGTTGAAGGTTCCCTGGTTACAGATGTTTCAGTAAGATTAGGCAGTGTGGTAAAAAAGGAGGGGGGTGGCGTTGCTAATTAGAAATGGTATAACGGCTGCAGAAAGGCAGTTCGAGGGGGATCTGAAGGTAGTATGGGCTGAAGTCAGAAATAGGAAAGGAGCAGTCACCTTGTTGGGTGTTTACTATAGGCCCCCCAATAGCAGCAGAGATGTGGAGAAACAGATTGGGAAACAGATTTTTGAAAGGTGCAGAAGCCATAGGGTAGTAGTCATGTGCGATTTCAACTTCCCAAATATTGATTGGAAGCTCTTAAGATCAGGTAAATTGGATGGGATCGGTGTTTGTGCAGTGTGTCCAGGAAGCTTTTCTAACTCAGTAGATTGTCCGACCAGAGGGGAGGCCATATTGGATTTGGTACTTGGTAACGAACCGGGACAAGTGATGGGCTTGTTAGTGGGTGAACATTTTGGTGATGGTGACCACAAATCTGTATCTTTCACCTTGGTTATGGAGAGAGATAGGTGCGTGCAAAAGGGTAGGTTTTACAATGGGGGAAGGGTAATTACGATGCTGTAAGACAGGATCTGAGGAGCATAAGTTGGGAGCATAGGCTGTCAGGGAAGGATGTCGTGTAAATGTGGAACTTTTTCTAGGAACAGATACGACGTGTCCTTGGTATGTATGTACCTGTCAGGCAGGAAAGAAATGATCGTGTGAGGGAAACTTGGTTGACGAGGGAGGTTGAATGTCTTGTAAAGAGGAAGAAGGAGGCTTACGTAAGGTTGAGGAAACAGGGTTCAGACAGAGCAGTGGAGGGATACAGGATAGCCAGAAGGGACCTGAAGAAAGGGATTAGGAGAGCTAAGAGAGGGCATGAAATATCTTTGGCGGATAGGATCAAGGATAACCCCAAGGCATTTTATGCGTATGTGAGAAACATGAGAATGACGAGAACGAGAGTAGGTCTGATCAAGGACAGTAGTGGGAAACTGTGTATTGAGTCGGAAGAGATAGGAGAGGTCTTGAATGAGTACTTTTCTTGAGTAATTACGAACGGGAAGGACCGTAATGTTGAAGAAGAGAGTGTGAAACGGACTTATAAGCTAGAGGAGATACTTTTTAGGAAGGAAGTTGTGTTGGACTATTTGAACAACTTGAGGATAGACAAGTCCCCCGGGCCTGGCGGGATATATCCTAGGATTATGTGGGAAACAAGAGAGGAAATTGCAGTACCGTTAGCAATGATCTTTTCGTCTTCACTGTCAACAGGGGGTTGTACCAGGGGACTGGAGAGTGGTGAATGGTGTGCCCCTGTTCAAAAAAGGGAATAGCGATAACCCCGGGAATTACAGGCCAGTTAGTCTTACTTCTGTTGTAGGCAAAGTAATAGAAAGGGTACTGAGGGATAGGATTTATGAGTATCTGGAAAGACACTGCTTGATTAGGGACAGCCAGCACGGATTTGTGAAGTGTAGGTCTTGCCTTACAAATCTTATTGAATTATTTGAGGAGGTGACCAAGCATGTGGATGAGGGTAGAGCAGTGGATATAGTACACATGGATTTTAGTAAGGCATTTGATAAGGTTCCCCAAGGTAGGCTTATGCAGAAAGCCACGAGGCATGGGATAGTGGGAAATTTGGCCAATTGGATAGAAAACTGGCTAACCGGTCGAAGTCAGAGAGTGGTGGTAGATGGTAAATATTCAGCCTGGAGCCCAGTTACAAGTGGAGTTCCGCAGGGATTAGTTCTGGGTCCTCTGCTGTTTGTAATTTTTATTAATGACTTGGATGAGGGAGTCGAAGGGTGGGTCAGTAAATTTGCAGATGATACGAAGATTGGTGGAGTTGTGGATCGTGAGGAGGGCTGTTGTCGGATGCAAAGGGACTTAGATTTGATGCAGAGCTGGGCTGAGAAGTGGCAGATGGAGTTCAACCCTGCTAAGTGTGAGGTTGTCCATTAGACAAATAAGAATGCGGAATACAGGCTGAACGGTAGGGTTCTTAGTAAGGTGGAAGAACAGAGGGATCTTGGGGTCTATGTTCATAGATCTTTGAAAGTTGCCACTCAGGTGGATAGAGCTTGTTAGAAGGCCTATGGTGTATTAGCGTTCATTAGCAGAGGGATTGAATTCAAGAGTCGTGAAGTGATGTTGCAGCTGTACAGGACTTTGGTTCGGCCGCATTTGGAGTACTGTGTGCAGTTCTGGTCGCCTCACTTTAGGAAAGGTGTGGAAGCTTTGGAGAGGGTGCAGAGAAGATTTAGCAGGATGTTGCCTGGAATGGAGAATAGGTCGTACGAGGATAGGTTGAGAGTGCTAGGCCTTTTTTCGTTGGAACAGCTAAGGATGAGGGGTGACTTGATAGAGGTTTATAAGATGATCAGAGGAATAGATAGAGTAGACAGTCAGAAACGTTTTCCCCCGGGTACAATAGAGTGTTACAAGGGGACATAAATTTAAGGTGAAGGGTGGAAGGTATAGGGGAGATGTCAGAGGTGGGTTCTTTACCCAGAGAGTGGTGGGGGCATGGAATGCGCTGCCCGTGGGAGTGGTAGAGTCAGAATCATTGGTGACCTTTAAATGGCAATTGGATAAGTACATGCATGGGTGCTTAAGCTCGGACAAATGTTCGGTACAACATCGTGGGCCGAAGGATCTGTTCTGTGCTGTATTGTTCTATGTTCTATGTTCTATGTTCTTATGAACCGGAAAGAGGTCAACGTTTTGCAATGACGGAGCATCGAGGTTTTCTGATATAATGATAAGCTGTCATTTTATTCCCTTTGCGCAGCAGACTGAAGGCTACGGTCATAGAAGTTCATGAAATGATGAGGGGCATGGTTAAGATAAATAGCTAACGTCTTTTCCCCAAGCAAGACACTCAATTGTCTCAAATTTCTGCGACGTCATCAAGTATATAATCGGGCACAACACCCGGCACCAGACACGCTATTCGAAAAGGGAATTGGAATCACCGTCCTGTCGACCCTGAAGAGGCCTACTTCCTAACATCCGAGAGCTTGTGATAGCACTTACTGAATTTTACCAAAGACTGCAAGAAAATATGAGGAAAGGAGTAGGCCATTCAACACATTGAGCCTCCAACATTCTCGTTCATGGCTGTATATCAGCCCAATGCACTTCTTCCACAAAATGGACAAATCCATAAGTGTGATTAAGCATCCACAGACAGCTGCGATTGTTCGGATCTGGGCGGGATCCTCACAATAGGTTGGGAAAGTGTTGCTGCCGCAGTTCCTAATCGAAATGAGATCACAGCTGGATTGGTGTGTACAGATTTAGTCTCCTCGCTGAAGAAAGAATATTGTTACATTGGAGGCAGCTCAGAGATGGATTCGTCAAATGTTTGATCACGTTGATCCAATAAACATTGGAGATTGCAAGAATGAAAGACGACCATATTTTTACATCGATCAAAAGAGGGAGTCAGCAACAGACGCCAAGTACACAGTAAATGGATGAATCCAGTACACGTCTCCAACCTGAGATGCAGGAACAGAAGAAGAATATTCAGCCCTTCCACCCTGTTAAATCAGAACAGGACGAGGTTATTCACCCCCAAGTGTCTAATATGCAGTTCAAGAGGAGGCCAATCAGCCCATCGACCTGATAAAATGAGACCCAGATTAGGCCATGCAGCACTAGTATCTTTTTCCACAGCAACAGAATCAGTCCATTCAGCCTCTTCAAATTTGTAACACAGGAACTGGAAGAGGCCACAGAAAGACTGGAGAATGATAAATTGGAATAAGGGGAGACCATTCAGCCTATCGAGCCTGCAGCATAGGAATTGGAGAAAGGCACAAATTATGCCGAAGTTTTATGAGAAAGGAGGTGGTAGTTCAACTCACTTGTCTGTTGTATGGGAACAGGAGATGACCAACCACTCCCTCAAGCACAAGAGAAGACATTTCAGTATCTTTAGCCTTTTATCGGCGAACAAAAGGAGACCGTTCAGCTCCTCGAAACAGTGCACAACAACAGGAATATTCCATAAGCCCTCAAGCCTCTGGTGCATCATCATCAGGAGGAGAACATTGTAACCATCGAAGGGAAAATGTGGAAAAACTATAAAGGCGTCAGTCCATCAATTTTGTCCACTAAAAGGATGATGAGTCCACTCAGCCACTCATGCTTCTATTCAGCAATCGAGCCTTGTTCCCGTTAAACAGGAATTAAAAGAAAACATAAAGGTTATCAAAATGGAAGAACTTAGAATGATGATAATCACTTTGGAATAAAATACAATGAAACAATTGTTGTAATTTAAGATAATTGTTAGAATTCATTATACAGGAATTAACAACAGGACACTTGCAGAATTAAACTGCAACCCACTCCTCGGCCTGGCCAGACTGGCCATAAACAGGACCAGGCAGCGGCTCAAGGAAGAGGTCGTTAGGGCTGACTGCCTGCCACCCTTCTGCAGTTATGTCAGAGCCTGGGTGTCTCTGGAGATGGAGCAGGCGATGTCCACCAACAACCTCGATGTTTTTGGGGAGAGGTGGGCCCCGCAGTGAGTGGAGTGTATTGTCTCCCCCTCCGACTCTGCTTTGATTTAATCCCTCACTGTTTGGTTACGCACCCATGGCCTCGAAGAAGGGCACTGGTTGTCATTGGCCACTTGGGTGTTTCTTTTCTTCCTGCTGGTGGAAAATGAATAAAGATTTATACACCTTGTATCTTTCTTATAAAAAAGGAAACTGCAATTCATCAAAGTCAATATGTTTTAAGAAGAGGTTCCCTACATTGTGGAAACAAGCCCTTCAGCACAACAACACCACAACGTCGCTCTGAAAAGTATCCCACGTAGATCATTTCCCTGAAACTATTACTCTACATTTACATCTGACTAATGCACGTAACCAATACATCCCTGAAAATGATGGGCAACGTAACATTGCGAATTCAGCTCACCTGCACATCTTTGTGTTTTGAGAAGAAACCAGTACACCCAAAGGAACCACACGCCGACATGAAGAGAGCGTGGAAACTCCACACAGGACCTTTACAAAAGAATAATCATCTTTGAATTGTTTGTTTACACTATTTAAATATGTGGCAAACCAAGCGGATAATGCGAATCCTGGAGATGCAATGTACCTGGTCTCCCAGAAGGCATTGGTTATGGCGCTACTCAAAGATGAAGTAGTACGCTCAGAGGATTTATGATGTATTGATGAACTTGGATAGAGAATTCGTGAATCGACAAAAGGCATTCCGAAATAATAAATGGGTCATTTTCTGTTGGCAAAATGCAATTTGTGCGGTGCGAAAAGTTTCACTTTTCAGGCTTCACCTATTTCTTATCTACGTTATTCGTCGTTTGACGGAATAGAAAATACTGCACGTAAATTTTCAGCTGACACTGACATCGGTGGGAAATTGCTTTGCAAAGAAAATGTAAGAAATTTACAAATGGATATAGATAATTTGGGTGAATGGGCCAACACTTGGCAATGGAAATTGACGTGAACAAATATGGAGTTACTCAATTTGGCAAGCATGGAAAGGCAAATCATTATTTCAATGGAGAAAAACTTCAGAGTGCTTCGGTGCAGGGGGACCTAGTTGTGCTGGGAATATCACAGGAAACTCACATTTGGAAACGTCATGTAATGAAAATGGGAATTTCAATTTCCTTGTTTATTTGTAGAAGGATACCGTATAAATGTAGGAACTGGTGTTGCTACTACGCAAGGTGTTAGTGAGACTGTTAAGGATTCCGGTTCGGGTGCTCTGACTTGAAGAGCGATGTATTTGCATTGGAGGCAATTCAAACGAGGTTCATTAGATTTATTCCAGAGATCAGAAGTTTGTCTTTTGGCGGGACGTTGACCAGTTCAGGCCCTATACTCTCTGGAGTTTAGAAGAATGAGAGGATTTCTGAAAGAGGTCTGTAAGATGTTAATGGTGACTGATAATTCAGATGTAGAGTGGATGTTTCCACAGGTACGGCAAAGTAGAACAAGATATCGTAGTTTTAGTATAAGGCAGAACAGATTTAAAACTGGTGTGAGGGGCGCTTATTTCTCTCAAAGTGTTGTGAATAGTTGTTATTCTCTGCCACAGATTGCAGTGGAAGTTGGGAAATTGAGTAAATTAAGTGATATGGAGAGCAAGCACGTGGTGCTGAGGCCGTGATGAAATCACAGTAGGTTAAAATCTTCGAGGAGAAAGTGAGGACTGCAGATGCTCGAGATCAGAGCTGGAAATGTGTTGCTGGAAAAGCGCAGCAGGTCAAGCGTGATGAAATCAGCCATGATTGCGTTGAATGGTGAAGCAGGCTCGAGGAGCTGAAGTTCTGACTGTTGCTCCTCTTTCTTAATCAGCCTTTCGAATGTGCTAAATAGGAATGGGGGACTGCTAGTTACCAAACAGGAAGCAGACACTCGAGATGAAGGAGTCTTAATCGGTTCGACAGAATGTAACCAGTGGAGGGTCTTCCACTATTTACAATCTATATCAATGAAAAGGAGGATGGAATAGATGCATTATTACTACGTTTTGTGATGACACTCAGATAAGCAAGACATTAAATTATCAAGATAGCCTGAAGTGTTTGCAAATAGATATGTACATCGAAAGTCACTGGATAATAGATTGGCAAGTGGAGTATAATGTAATGCATAAGCTGTCTTCTTTTTCAGGAAGAATGACGGTATGTACGCTTCTAAAACGGAGAGAGAAAACAGAGCTAAGTGATATAATGTGTACTGGAGGCTTCACTATGACCTTTTCAGACATCAAAAGTGTTGCTCCATCTCCCTGATGGTCTGTTTCCTTATGTTCCCAGTTTCCCCTTCACTCTCACTGCACACGGGATATTTGATATGATTGGTTGATGATGGGGGAGAGGTGAGGGGATGTTGATTTGTGCCCATGTATCAAAGGGACGGCCTTTATCGGAGAGGCCGCCCTTTCTTTATCCATGGAGACTCGAATAAAGTGGGAATAATTGACTGCTTCTGAATGAAGAGGCCATGGAAGCGACCAGGACTGCAAGGATTCACCAACATGATGTGCTGTCCATGAATCACACTGCAACGTTAATGGTGTGAGAGTTCCTTAGATCCTCTACGTCTCCCCATTGACCTGGGGACCATGCAGAGTCATGTACACCATCTGTACTGTGAAAACAACGATACACTCGTTAGCTCGTTAACATTTCAATGACCTCATCCATCAAATGTATCATTCGTTACTGAATGGTGACATTGATGCTGACATACTGGAAGATGTTGGATATGTCATCCACTCCGGCCTGGAAAGTTGCGGATCATAAATGATGAATGAAACTGTGCTCCTAACAGCCACTCGCAGCACCGTCCTCCCCATAGTGTCAAGCAGCAGGTCGTGTTGAAGAAGGTGACACCACTCTGTGCTCGCTTCTTTGTTCAATCAGCGTCCCTACGCACACTGCTCCCCAATTAAGTGTAGTTTCGGAAGCTCGTCTTTCTAAACCCCAGGTGAATACGGCAGATCTCTTTACACACACACACACACACACACACACACACACACACACACACACACACACACACACACACACACACACACACACACACACACACACACACACACACACACACACACACACACACACACACACACACACACATCGCTGACCTTATGGATGTCAGTAAGGTATTTACCACAGTTCTTCACGGGAGACTGTTTACAAGTTTAGAACCGATGGATACACGGACAATTGGCTATTTGGATACATAATTCACTCTAAGGTAAAAGACAATGTGTGGTGGTGGAGGCTTGCCTTTCTGACTGGAGGCCGAGAGCCAGTGATGTGCCACAAGGATCGGTGCTGGGTGCACTAATTTTGTCAATTATATAAATGATTTGGATGTGACAATCGGTGGTAAAGCGAGTATGTTTGCAGATGAACCAAAGTTGGAGGGGTAGAGGGCAACGAAGAAGCTTACCTCAGAGTAAAACGGCATCTTGATCAGATGTGACAATGGTCCAAGGAGTCGCGGATGCCTATTCATTCAGATACATGCGAGGTGCTGTACTTTGGAAAGTCAAATCAGGTCAGGACGTATGCACTATAATGTAAGGTGCTGGGGAGTGTTGCTGAATTAAGTGACCATACAGTGCAGGGTCATAGTTCATTGAAAGTACTGTCACGGTAAGATTTGGAGAGTGAAGATGCCGTTTGATATGCTTTCCTTTTTAATTCAGAGCACAGATTTGGGAGGTCATGTTGTGGTTCTACGGGATATGGGCTAGGTCACTTCTGGAAGATTCTGGTCTCCTTCCTGTAGGAATGATGTTTTGAAATTTGGAAGGGTTCAGAAAAAGATTTATAAGAATGTTGACAGTGTTGGAGAGTTGAGCTGGAGAGAAAGTCTGAATAGGGGGACATTGCTTTCCCTATAGTGCCGGAGGTTGACAGGTGACCATAAAGAGGTTTATAAAATCACGAGGGGCAGGACAAGAGTGAATAAACAACATCTATTCTCTGGGTTGGGGGAATACAGAACCACAGGGCATAAGACTAGAGTGAGAGGGAAAGAATTAAAAGAGTCATCAGGGGCAAATTGCCACAAAGAGAATGGAATGAGCTGCCAAAGTAAGTGATAGGTTGAGAGGAATGTGAGCCCAAGTGCTGGAAAATGGGACAAGGTTAATTTAGACTATCTAATCGTCATGGACGGTTTGGAACTGAAGTTTATTTCCATGCTGTATCACGCATGAAAAAGACAATGAGACAAGTAATGAACTGAGAACATGTGGAAACTTGGGAAAGTGAGATTAATTGCTGTGGTTAGATCTTGGAGGATGCAAATCATAATAATGAGGACATTGAATAAAGACATTGCCAAAGCAGCCGAAATGATTTTTTGCATCAAATTCTGAATTTACCTCACAGTGCCAGACTAGACACTGTAAAGTGGGACAAGATTATAGCCCAGTATTGAGAGCTGTGCAGCTTATGCTAGTGTACTGTTCAGTAAACAGGACCATCTTCCTTTGTCAGTAATCTTGGGGCTATACTTGCCAACCCATTGTCGGGACTTGAATGAAAAGTGGAGGCTTTTGGTGGCAGGAGTATATCAGACTTAAACAAAATGTAGTAGCGCATGTTTGCACGATTATTGTCAAAGTGGTGCATGCGTGTGGTGTTGTGTGTTGGGGCTCTTTCATGGGTAGTCTATATGGCCGTGGCAGTGGACTGCGTGTGCGAAGGGATGTGTGTGTGTGAGTGACTGCGTTTGGCGGGGCGTGTGTGTGTCTGTCTGTTGGTGGTGTTTTTGGGGGATAGTGCGTTTAGGGAAGGCTGTGTATGTGTGTGTGCGCGCGTGCACGCTGTGGGAGTGGGGAGCTTTGCATGTGTGGGGAGCTCTGTGTGTGGGGGCGTTAGGATTTTTCGGAGGGCTGTGTGATAGTGGGAATGCTGTGTTTTTGGATGGACCTGTGTGGGTGTATGGACCTGTGTGAGGGGTGATATGAGTGCTGGAAAAACGACTCTGTGTGTGCAGGCGGACTGTGTTGTGTCTGAGTGGTACTGTGCGTTTGTGGGCACGGTGTGTTGGCGGGACTGTGTGTGTGGAGGTGCATGTGTGTGTGTGGGCTGTGTGTTTGGAGAGGGCCAAATCATCGGGGTCTATGTGTGGGGAGTGCAATATATGTGGGGCTTTGTATGTGTGTGGCCAGTGTATGTGGGGTCTGGGTGAGGAGGGTGTGTTGTGTGTGGGGTGTTGTCTTTGTGCGGTTTGTATTGTGTCGAGGGGCTGTGTATATAGGTCCGCTGTGTGTGGGATGGGCTGCGTAATTGGGGCTGTGTGTGTGAGGCAGCTCTGTGTTTGAGTGGAGGGCTATTTGTGGGGAGCTGTGTGTGGACGGGCTGTGTTTTGGGGCTCTGTGAATAGGGTCTATGTATTGCGGCTCTGCGTGGGGGTCTGTGTTAACGGGGGGTTACATGTGTGCATGGGGATGAGCTGAGAGTGCGAAGGGTGTGCTTGAGCTAGGGAATGTGTGGGGGTAGTGGCTGTTTCTGCTGGGGCTCTGTATGTGGTGGGCGATAGTTGGGGCCCTGTTGGTGGAGGGTGTTTGCGTGTAGGGGTGCTCTGTGTGTGCGGGGCACTGCGTGTGCAGAGTGGAAGTGTGCGTGGGTGCTCTATGTGTGGAAGGAGGCTGTGTGCGTAAAGGGCTGTGTGTGGATGCGGTGGGCTATGTGTATGGAATATGTTCCTGTTTGGGACGCTCCAGGTGTGAGGTTCAGATGTGTGGGGGTTCTGTGTACATGTGAGGCGCTATGCCTGTGTGGGGTGGTTGTGTGTGAGGCGTGTTGTGTGTGTGTGATGGGTCTGTGTGTGGGGGAAGGGCTGTGTGATACCGGGGTTATTTGGGGAACAATTGTGTGTAGTGGGAGTATGTGTGTGGGGGTAAGTGTGTGTATGGGCTCTGTGAGTGTTTTAGGTGAGCAGCGTGTGTTGGGGTTGCTAAATGTGTGAGCGTTGCTGTGTGCGAAGTGCTTTGTGTGGGGATCTCTTGTTTGAGAGGTTGCATGTGTGAGGGGCTGCCTGTTTGTTGGGGGCGTCTGTGTGTGGGGGCGGTGTCAACGTGGGTGTGGGACTGTGTGTCGGGGTCTGAATATGTGGGCAGCTGTGACTGTGTGGGTGGGATCTATTTTGGGGGATCGTGTGTGTGAAGGGTTTGAGAATGCGGGTGTATGGATTTTGTGTAACGGGGGCTGAGTGTGTTTAGTGATATGTGTGGGGGAATTCCGTGCTTGTGGGAGTGTCTGTGTGTGGAGGGGGATATACTAAGTGTTTAGGGATGTTTTGTGTTTGTGGGGGGTGTCTGTGTGGGGCTGTCTGTGAGTGTGTGTGCTGGCTGTGTCGTGGGGGCTCTGTCTGTGAGGACTGCGTTTTTGTGGCGGGTGGCTGAGTGGGGGCGACAGTGTGTAAAGGTCTCTATGTGTGGGTGTCTGTTTGTATTGGGGAGCGGTGTAAGGGTGCAGCTGAGGTGTGGGTGCTGTCAGCGTTTGAGTATACGCAAGTGATGTGAGGACTCCGTGCCTGCGCGGCT
Organism: Chiloscyllium plagiosum; assembly: GCF_037043375.1. Classification (NCBI taxonomy): domain Eukaryota; kingdom Metazoa; phylum Chordata; class Chondrichthyes; order Orectolobiformes; family Hemiscylliidae; genus Chiloscyllium; species Chiloscyllium plagiosum. The sequence goes on along the minus strand of NW_028270156.1, from coordinate 92,433,668 downwards.
TTCTGTGGGGGTACAGTGTGTGGAGGACGATGGATGCAGAATTTCCTGTGTATTTGGTGTTCTACTGTGTGGGGAGCGCGTGGGGGGAGGCTGTGTGTGTTGGGGGTCTCGGCAGTATGGTACAGTTGGTGCTGAATGTATGCAGGAATGCTGTGTGCAGTTTAGGGTGTCTATGTGATCGGGTGGCTGCGAGTGAGCGGGTTTCTGAGTGTGTGGGGCGTGCTGATTTTTATGGGTGGGTCTGTATGTGGTCGGGGCTCCGTGTGGTCGGTGTGCTGCATGTATTTGGTGTTGCTGTGTGAATGGTGGTGCTGTGTGTTGGGGTGTCTGTGAGAATGGGGTTCTGTGTGCATGGGGCTGTGTATGTGGGAGTGGGGCTGTATCACGAGGGAGGTGGACTCTGCGGGCTGTACAGGCTCTGTGTTGGTCTGTGTGTGGGGAATGCTGTGCATCTGCTGTTCTGTGTGTGGGGGTAGCCTAGTGTGTGGGGTGAGGCTATGTGTGAAGGAGAATATATAGGGAAGCTTTGTGTGGCTGAGTTCTGTGTGTGGGGAGTCTATTGTGCCTGGAGGGAAGGCTTTGGTGGGGAGTGTGTATGGAGGTGCGCTATGAATGCGGGAGTGCTGTGTATATGTGGGCGTCTGTGTGTATGGCTGGTCTGTGTGTGAGCTGGAAATTGCATGCGTGGGTGGTGTATATATTTGCGCGAACTGTATGTGTGTGGGGGCTGTGAATGTGGGCTATGTGTATGCGAGTAGAGGACTGCGTGAGTTGGCAATGTGTGCGGCTGAGTCTGGCGCTGTCTCTGAGTGGATGGGCTGTCGGTGTGAGACTGTGTTTAGGGGAGTGCTATGCATATTTTGCTGTTGTGTTTGATTGGATAGCTGTGAATGCACGGCGGTTTTATGCGTTTGTGGGTGCATGTAAGCAGGCTCTCTGTGTGGGGGCTCTTGTTGTGGCTCTTGTGTGTGGTGGTCTGCGTGTGTTGGAGTCTGTGTGTGTGGGGGGGTGCGCTGAGTTTGTGAACAGATGTGTATGGGAGGGACTGTGTCTGTGTGGGTGGTTCTGTGTGGGGGACTATTTTCGTGTAGGGTGGTGTCTGTTGTGGGCAGTATGTGTGGTGGGCTGTCTTGTTGGATTGTGCTTTGTGTGTGGATGTGTCTCTGTGTGCAGGAAGGTTGTGCATGAGTATAAGGACTATGTGTGTGCGTGGAGCGGTAAGCACGGGACTCTGTGTCCGATGGAGCTGTGTGTGTGAGAAGGGCTGCGTGATAGTGGTAGAGCTGTTCTTTTCTGGTGGACTGTCTGTGTATTTGGGAGTGCTGTGTGAGCATGGCAGGTGTCTTCTGTGTGTGGGTGGGACGGTTGTGTGCGTGTGGTTGGTACTGTGTGTTTGAGGGGTTCTGTGCGTGGGAGTGCGATGTATATGTGGGCTATGTGTGTGAGTTGTCTGTGAGTGGTGGGATTTTTGTGTGTATGTGGGGAATGTGTGTAAGAGGCTGTGTGTGTGGGGAGCTGTGTGTCTGAGGGGTCTGTGTGGGGAGTCTGTTTGATAGTGGGAGAGATGCGTTTTTGTGGGGAATTGAGTGTATGAGTCGTTGCTATGTTTTGGCGGCTTGAAGTGGGAAGTCCCTGTGTGTCGTGGGGGCTGTTGAGTGCTTGCGTGGAGGAGCCTGCGTACGTGGGGGTCTATGTATGTGTGGAATTTGGGTGTGTGTGGATGTGGTCTGTGTGTGGGGGATCATGTGTCTGTGACCATGGTTATGTCTGATGGGGCTATGTTTGTGTGAGGTGATGTTTTTGTTGTGTAGTGTCAGCGGGGGCAAGTTGTGTGTTGTTGGGTTTGGCTGTGTGTGTGAGTGGGTGTTTGTGTGTATGGGAGAGCTATGTCTGTATAGGAGCGTAGTGGTTTTTGGTGGGAGCTGTGTGTGTGAGGTTCTTTATGTAGGGGAGAGCTGTGTGATAGTGGGTTGGCTGTGCTTTTGTGGGAGGGCTTGTCTGTGTGTTTGTGGGATGGGGTGCTATGCGTGTGCATGGTGATCGAGCTCTGTGTGTGTGTGGAGTGGCTGCTTGTGTGTGGGTGGTAATGTGTGTCTGTCGATTTTGTGTGGGGGACTGGGTTATGGGAGTCTGTGTGACTGGGTGGTCAGTGAGTGTGGGAGGGGGTGTGTGTGGGGGCAGTGTGAAGGTGTGGGGTGTCTGTGAGTGTGAGAGAGGCTGCGTTTGTATGTCTGTGCGTGTGCTGTGTGCTTGGTGGCTAGGTATGAGTGGTGGCTGGGTGAATCTGTGAGTATGTGCGTGTGAGTGGGGACTTTCAGTTTGTGGTGGGGGCTTTGTGTCTTCTCCTGTGTGTGGGGTACTGTGTGTATTGGAGAGCTGAGTTTGAGGCTGCGCCGTGTGTGAGCAGTGGGTTGCGTGTGTTTCCTGGGGGCTGTGTGTGGGATTGAGTGTTGGGAGTTCTGTGTCTGTGGGTGGCTATGTGTAGAGGGACTGTATATGTAGGAGCTATCTGTGGGGAGACGTGCTTTTGGGCACTGTAAAGAGGTCTGTGTGTGTGAGGTGTCAATGTCTGTGTTGGGATTTCCTGAGTGTGCGAAGGTTTGTGTAGTGGGGACTGTGTTTGTGCGGCGGAGCTGAGTGTGCGGGCTGGGCTGCTTGTGGTTGTGCTGTGTTTATATGAGAGTATGTGGAATTTGTGTGTGTGGGTGCTCTCTGTGTGTGGGGTATGTGTCTGTGTGGGAGATGTGTCTGTGTGGGAGGGCTCTGCGTAGGGTGAGCTGTGTATGAGGCGGCTGTGTGTTTGGGGAGGCCTGTGTGATCGTGGGAGAGCTGTGTGATAGTATGGAGAGCTGTGTGAGAGGGGCATGTGTGTGTGGTTGTAATGTATGTTTAGGGATTTCTCTGTGTTGGAAAGTGTGAAAAGTGCTGGATCCACAAAGACACAATGCTGAGAAGGCCCGGACACACAGAGACAAAGCCCTGAGTAGGCGTTTACCAACAGTCACACAACACTGGGAGTGCGTTGACCAACACAGATACAACTCGGAGAAGGCCGAGACTGTAGACAGAACCCTGATCCTCGAGAGCTAAAACCCTGAGAAGGCCTTGACCCACAGAGTCACAACCCTGCCAAAGCCAGAACACACAGAGACACACGCCTGAGAAGGCAAGGACACACAGACGCACACCATCTGTGAAGTCCTGGAACCACAGAGAAACAATTTTGCAACGGTCCAAAACCACAGAGACACATCTGTGAGAATGCCAGTTCCCACAGATACATAACCATACAAGGACCAAGATCGACAGCGAATCAGCCCTAACATGGCCCCGACCCACAGAGACACAACCATAAGAAAGCACTCATACATAGAGGCACAATCCTGAGAAAGTCAGGACGCCCAAAGACACAACCCTGACGAGGTTGGGACCTACTGAGATAACCCTGAGTCTTCCGTGCCTGACAGAAACATTACCTTGTGAAGCAGGGACCTAGAGAGACACCGCCCTGATGAACCCTGGAACGAAAGAGACACAACCCTGATAATGCAAGGACCCACAGACACACACCTCTGAGAAATCCCTGACGACAGAGACAAACCCCTGACAAATCCTGGATTTTCAAAGACACCGACCATGATCCGGCCTGGACCCCTAAATGCACAATCCAGAGAAGGCAGGGACCAACTGGGACACAATCCCAATAACTTGTCCTGGCATGAACTCTGACCTCATGATGTCCTGTTCTGGCGAAGGATTAGTCTGTCAAGACATAATTCACTCACGTCCTGAAGCTGTACAATCGCATCATCGGCTCCCCTGAACATCCGGGTGCTGAAAACCAATAAGGAAATGGGGAAAATGTGTTCAACTGCAGATTAGACTGAAACAATATGGTTTCATGTCCCCTAGACTGGCAAATGTCAGATCACTCTTCCTGGGAGTTATCCCAGGGAAAACGATGGGCCTGGAAAGTGTTACCGGTTGAGCACTCAAATCCAGTGCAGACCAGTTCGCGGACATATTCACAAACATCTTCACCTTCTCCCTCCCACTAGTTCGAAATCCTAACCTGGTTCAAGTAGATCACCATAATCCCCGTAAGTGAGAAAACACATGCAATGTTCCTTCAGTACTACCACCTAGTGGCTCTGAACTCCAAAATCATGAAGTGTTTCGAAAGGCTGGTTATGGACCATTTCAACTTCACTCTTTCAGGCTGTCGTAATCTCCCACAATGTGCCCACCAACACAAAGGGTTCACAGCGGACAGCATGTCCATAACCTGAACTCAACCCTGAACATTTGGAAAACAAGGACACCGAAGTTGGACTCCTGCTAATCATATAGAGCTGCGTCTTCAACACCATTATACCCTCAAGACTAAATTCAAAACTCAGTAAGATTTGAGATTTGTCTCGGCTCTGTTGCCTGCAACTGGGATTTTTCAGCTTTCTGACTCACAGATCGCAATAGTGAAGATAGGCATCAGCACTTTCTCCACAATAACTCTCAACACTGGAGCTCCTGAAGGATGGATCCGCAGCCCCCTCCTGTATTCGCTGTGTACCCATGGCTGTGTCTGCAGTCCCCTACTATACTCCCTTACCCACATAGCTATATCCTCAGCCCCCTACTGTACACCCTGTATACCTACGGCTGGGCCCTCAGACCCTACTGTACTAACTGTACACCCATAGCTCTGCTCTCAAATGCCTGCTGAAGCCTTTGTGCACCGATGGCTATATACTCCGCCCTCTACTGTACACCATGTACATCCATGGCTGTGTTCTCAGGTTCCTATCATTCTCTCTGTAAACAATCGGCTGTGTGCTCAGCCTCCTACATTACTCACTGTAAACCCCAGGTTGTGTCCGCATCCCTCTACTGTACTCCCTGTACTCACACGGTTGTGTTTCCAGCCCATGACAGTACTCACTGCACACCCGAGGCTGTACCCTCAGCCACCTGCAGTACTCACTGTGCGTCCACGGTTGTGTCCTCATTTCCCTACTGTAATACTTGTACACCCACGGCTGTGTCTTCAGACCGCTGCAGTATTCCCTGTACTGTCACGGCTGTACCTTCAGCCCCAAAATGTGTTCCCTGTACACCCACAGTTGTGTCCTTAGTCCCCTACTGTATTCTCTGTACACCCACGGCTATGTCCTCAGCCCACTAACTCTATTACGTGTTCACCCACGGCTGTGTTGTCAGCTCCTTAGTGTGCTCCCGGTACACCTACAGCGGTGCCCCCAGCCCGCGATTGTACTCCCAGTGCACCCACAGCTGTGATGTCAAATTCCGAACGAAAACCATCCACAGGTCGGCTGATGATAGTGCCATAGGAGAACAGATACCAAACAACAACGGGCCAAAATACAAAAGTGAGTTAGAGGGCTTTGTGACGTGGTGCAATGAGAACAATCTCTCGAACAACAAAACTCAGACCATCACGGAAGTGAACCTTCCATCCGTGGATTCCATTGACATGGTTCGCTGCCATCGAAAGGCTGCCAGCATGAACAGAGACCACTCCCACCCCAGTAATAATCTCCTACAACCTCTTCCGTCAGCCAAACAATAGAACACATGAACACACTCACCAGCAGGTTCAGGAGAAGCATCTTTCCTGTCAATTTTAGGCTGATGAATCGATCCTCTAACTTCAAATGATGCTGATCATGCTAACGTTGGTCTTGTCCAATGACTGCTCTATGTCATGTATGCCCATATCTAAGTTTTCGTTTCTCTCTCTGTTCTATAGGTGCTTGTGTACTCGTCAGATTTCACTGACCAGTGACAAAGAGTCTGGAAGCACACATAATACCGGCACAGAGTGGCTTATTATTCAATCAAAAATCTTTTAATGCAGGGATAGAACTAAAGGATCTTCCTCGAATCTGGCTTTGACGTGAAAGCATAGTGGTTTTCTTAATCTTCAAGTCAGATCAGAAGAGCGATCAAAGACATACTCTGATTTTACAGAAAAATACAGTATTTGTATACATTTTACGTTACAATGCTCGTACACAACGTGCTAACTAAACCTTCCCCTTTTCTTCTACGGGAGCAATCTTGTGAAGCACCTGATTATTAACGGATACTTCGATGGACAGCCGTTGGTTCTTCGTTATTTTAGGTGTAAATGATTTTTGTAACCTCTCGGCCTTGGGATGTTTCTACGCTGCATTCCAAAGTAAATGGCTGTACTCTTTTTGTTCAATTGCGTCAAGTTTTATTTCGAGAGACTCCTTGCATTTTATTCTCCATTGTACAGGCCATATCTTAACAAATTCCATTAGCCCTTCATTCAGACAAAAACAAGTGATTCTGCTATTTACAAAAAAGCTCGTAATATTAATAATAATATGCACAAATATTTCGATTGGTAACTTCTTTTAGCTGGAGACAAATAATGCAGATGCTGGAATCCAAAGTAGACATGAAAGAGGCTGGAAGTACTAAACAGGCCAGGCAAAATTAAGAGGTGGAGAAGTCAACATTGCGTCAGCAAGCCTTCTTCTGGAAGTTTTTTTTTGGCAAGATATGTCTGATATCTCTTTAATGTTTCACAATTATGTTGAAATCTGTCTCCGTGATTATTTAAATAATATTTTTAAAAACTTATTACTTGTCAGAATAGTTTCAAAAAACTGTTAATTGCTGCTGAATAAGTAGATCTGTTCTTTTTATGGTTGAACACATCCGTAATAAGATTAGAATTAGTTAATTCTGGAGGGATCCTTCAAAGCTGTTGAGTTGCAATTTCATTATTTCTACTATGAAGGAAGATTGCAGGGCTCTGCGATTTCCATGTTCCTGCTCCATGAATTATTTGAGTTTAGTCTGCAAATGCAGCGTGTGGTTTGGAAGGTAAATGGAATGTTGCTGCTTTTGGCAATGTGTGCCCGGCTTAATGTGAACTGTTTCACTGCATCTGTACAGGGCATTGCTGCGACCACAGCTGATACATCGTGTGCAGTTTTGATTCCTTAAAGTAATCGAAAAGATATAATCCTTCTCGAAAATTTTCAAATTTTTTTCCCTTTCCTTATTCCTGCAATGAAGGCCATTTGTTATGGAAGGTTGTCAGTTAAGATATCAGATGAGACATCTTGTGTAAATACGACATTCAGAAATGTGTAACAGCTTGATACATGTTTTCTTCTGTTAAGGAAACGTAAGCTAGAGAATAAATGTTTGGAATAAGATTTATTGATACTAACGCATAATAGTAAGATTCCAAATCAAATTTTTAAATTTCACGGACGCATATAAACATGTAATATAATTATAAGTCAGGGACATATTTAGCTTATGAATGGCGCTGTGTACGATAACAACAATGATGCACCTGCATATAGTCCATAATCATACGTTCCAGGCAATGTTGAAAGGGAGTGCACACGGTGCAGTTTGATGTTCAGTTGGCATTATTGCATGATTCCACACAGAGAGGGGGAAAAATATTACCAACCTGAGAATCAACAGCCGATTGCTCCCTCTCTCTTACTTGCTTCCGCCTGACAACAGAAAATCCGTGAGTCGTCTTTACCATTCGTGGAGGATTCCTCATGAGGATTCATTGGCATCGTTCCACGATCTGAAGCAAAGGGATTCATCCAAATGCAACTGTTCTGCGTAGCTTATTTCCAGAAACTTAAGTGGGCAGAATAATTTTAAAGGCAGAATAACATTGGGAATAATTTGCAAATTTTACTATTTCTTACGAATTTGTTTGTCGTGCGTTTTTGTAGAAAATGCTCCAGTCTGCTATTTGCGTCGTTCTGCATATCACTCAAATGGATACATTTAAAATTTGTTGAAACCAGTGGAGGAGTGGGGAAGAAAAAGGCATTGGTGACACTGCGACATTGGTCGGGAAACTAACAAGACATTCTGAAAGGGTGGTTCAAGTGGGAATTCCCTTTCTCAGAGTTTGGTGGTGTCTGGCTATTTGCATTTGATCAAAGTTATATTTGTTCAACATTTGACAGCCAAGTGAATTTAGGAAAGTTGTATACATACAAAAACGTGCTCCGGAGACCGCAGTCAGATCAGGCGTGGTCATAGTGTCTGGTGGAGCAGTGACAAGTGTCTTCTGAGCCACACTTGCTACTCAGTCGAATGTTTCTGTTTTATTCTGCTCGTCAAACATCCTGCACAGGTGCAGGTGGAGTCTGCTTGCTCCAAATATCTGTTCCACAGTAACAAAAAACATCATTCTGTCGCACAAGACGGTCGCCCACAGTTTGTGTGGGTTGGAAAACGATATTGAGAAACCCAGGCTAGTTTTACATAACCTATTATATATTGATAAAATAGGCTTTATAAAACTAGGCTTTATATTGACACTTCATCGTATCCACTCAATATTGGGAAAGTTGAAGTCTCCCATAACAAGTAACCAGTTACTTTCGCTCCTCTGCAGAATCATGTTTGCTATCCTTTACTCGAGGTCTCTGGAAATATTCGGAGACCCTTTGAAAACTCCCAACAGGGTGACTTCTCCTTTCATGTTTCTAACCCCAGTAGGCGAGTGCTCAAGTGTCCTCTCAAGCACTGCAGTATTGTCATTGATTCACAATTCCACACCACACTCACTTTTACAATCTTTCCTGATCTTAGTAAAATCCAGGAACATGCAACAACCACTACTGTCCGTTTCCTATCCATGTCTCCGAAATGGCCTAAAGATCTGAGTTCTGTGTAGGAACCCATGCTGCAAGTTCACGCATCTTCATCTGAACGTTCTGGGCGTTGAAGTAGAAACACTTCAACCACTTTCCTGCCTACCCGTACACTCCTGTGACCTTGAAAACTCATTCATGACTGCACTACTCTCAACCTCCTGTACACTGAAATAGCAGTTCAGGTTTCCACCCCACCACCCCCAGTTGAATTAGTTTAATTTCTCCTGAGGATCATTAGTAAATTTTCCACAAAAGATATTGGTACTACTCTTGTTCAGGTGCAGATAATCCCATTTGTAGAAGTCCCTCGTTCAGAAAACATTCCCCAATTATGCAGGCATATGAAAGCCTTCCTCCTGCGCCTTCGTTGTCGCCAGGGGTTTAACTCGTCTCTCTCCCCGTTTCTCGCCTCACTAGCACGTGGCATGTGTAAAAAAAAGAAATAAAAACTTTGTATATTCGAGGCCTGAGCTGTCGCCCCAGCTTCCTGAATTTCTGTCTTGAAACGCCATTAATTTTCCGACTTGAGCCATTGATGTCTACATAGACAAAGACTTGGAGTGCTCCTCCTTCCCATTAATGATTCCAAATACACGATTCGAGACATCGCAAACCCGAGAACCAGTGCGGCAACACAGCAACTATGAATCTCTCTCGTTCACCCGGAGATTCCTATCTGTCCCCCTCACTCTGGAATCACCAATGACGAACGCTCTGCTCCTCTGCACCCTTCCCTTCTGAGCAACACGGAGAGACTCTGTGCCGGAGATCTATACCTTATGACTTGTCCCCGGGAATTCGTCCCCCCAGCAATATCTAAAAGGGTATACTTGTTGTTGAGGGAACGGCCACAGGGGATCCCTGCACTGGCTGCCTGATCATTTTCCATCCCATAAGTGTAAACTGTCTAACTTCCTCCTGAACCGGAGTTGTAAGTACCTCCATGTATCTTCTCTCAACTACCCTCTGACCCTCCTGATTGAACCAAAGCTCATACAGCTCCAGCTACAAATCCTGAACGTGGTTTTCGAGGAGCTAAAACTGGGTATATTTCCAGCAGATGAAGTCAGCAGGGCACTAGAGTTGACGCTTACCTCCCACATTCGACAGTAGGAGCAGTCAACTGCCCTACACTCCATCACAACCGTTCCAAATTTCGAAAGAAACTATTGGCAAAAAAAAAATACAACTTGGCAATATGGCGCACAGATAATTGATTTATCATGTTAAAGGAGCAGGATGAGTGGGGGACACTACCTAATTAGCGTTTCGGGAAATGCAACCCCCAAAATATATTACTTCACGTAATCAGCATTCTCTTGTCCACTTTTGCTCGCCATGCACTCCTCCTATTAAAGTTTTCATTTACTTCCCCGGCAGCCCCGTGGTTCTCACTCCCTGCTGTTACAAAAGGAAGACCCTATTGCTCAAGGTAAATATTTAAAGACTTCACATTATTTGCTGGCAGCTCACTATCCTCGCGCCCGCTGTTCCTGCTGTAAAACAAATGACAAGCCTCCACCATTACGCTCATTTGTCTGCACATTCCCAAACCTTTACGTGCACTCCACCACACACTCCTGCAATGTCACACTCACGCCCTGCACAATTCCCCACCATCATGCGCACTCCACTTGCAGACTCCCTATTCTGAAGGCTGATCTGTGAACTCCTCCCCAGTTAATCCCCTTGACAAGTTAATCTTTCTCCATCACCACTCTGTTCCCGGAGTAAAAGACAGTGGTGCCACACAATCTGTTTTTTTGTGGAATAGCCTGCTGTACCACCCCCACTCTTTAGCCCCAGCTACAGCGTATGGCGCCACCTCAACAGCTACCCCCAGTAACGGTCAGTGTTCTCATACCCACTGTGTCCATGAACAACTCCATTTGTCCCAAGCGCCATACTGTTACCCTAGCATTGCCGTGAAGCTACAAACTAACCCAAGAATTCATGTTCCTTGGCAAAGGAAGGTGAAGAAGAATTTGTGGAAAAGTTTTTTGGAGAGAGAGAGAGAGATTGGGATGTAGACTGTGCAAGATAGAGAGTGAAGAAGAATGTATAAGGGAAGGACAATGAAATAAAGTGCGTAAGTGGGATTAGGAGAGAGAGATAGAGTTACCGAGTGAGACTGGAAGCGGTACATTGGTGTGGGGGGTGGGCAGGGGCAAAGGGAGACAGATAACTACTGCCGAAGGCCAGTTCAAATTGGGGGACCCAGAGGTGAAAGCAAGGACCGAGTGACTTTAAACCAACTGCAGAGCTCAGTGCCGTGCCCCTCCCCTACACTGAGGACCAGGAGTTGGAGATTATTTTATATCTCTCCAGCTCAGCTTCTTCAACACAAAGACAAACCATAATGTCGTTCACTCTGCTGCTCAGCACTTTTTAATGAACATCTTTATTATTCACAAATTGAATTGATAGACACAGTAAGTGGGATCGTGCCTTTTCTCATTGACCCCTGAGTTGAGAGAAACATTAATATATGTCCCTGTAATCCCCTGTAGGATGAGGCTGGCAAACCATTCCTGCACTCGACCTTTTACCATAGCGACAAGTTCCTCCATTGCAGACATATTGAACTGAAATGATAAATCCCCGGACAGATTGATTAATGAGGCAATTTGATTGATTGATTGATTAATTTGGGTAACGGGACATTTCAGCAGATCTTTCAGCTGCTTTCTGAACTTAGTCTGGGTGACGGCATAAATCACAGTGTTTGTGCAGCAACTGAGGAGCTGCAGCATGAAGCCCAATTCCCGCACATAGGGATCAAGATACACTGTGGTATACACAATATTCCACATACGTCTCCAAATAGAATACACCATTGACGTTGACCATAACAGGATGAAATTAGCTGAGATCACAAACAGCAAAATGATGGATTTTTTTCGATTTCTCATTTCTGTGTCAGACTGAGCGTCCCTACTGGTGTGAGCCCGGAGTCTCCTGCGAGCTCTGCTGGTCGCTAAAATGTGTCTGACTGTGGAAACATTGAGCAGCAGAATCAGGAGAAATGGGAGAGCCGGGTTTAGAATGTGGTGGAGGAACTCGACTGTGACCCAGTCACGGGAATAGTAAACTTGATCTGTTCCTTCACAAAACCAGGGCTCAATCGCCAGCGAATACAAAGGTGTGAGCATAAAATACCAGAAAATGTTCTTCAGACAACTCATCACAGTCACTGTTCCCAGAACTACAGTCGCCATTTTCTCAATGCAATATTTACTTTTCAGCTTCTGGCAACAAATGGCCACAAACCGATCAAAGGTGAAAGTGACGGTGAACCAGACAGAACAGTCAGTGGCTGCATAAAGCAGGACGGCGTGAATATTACATACGTCAATGTCCCGCAGGAAATAAAACTGTTCCCGATAAACAATGGGAATGTGCCTCATTGTCAAGTCAAGGATAATGACATGTAGATCCGCTATTGCCATCGACCCCAGGTAACGTCTGATACATGGAGACAATCCACAATCTTTATAAAGCAGGATGTAGATGGTGACTACATTGGCTTTGAGGAAAGAAACAAACAAAGCATACATCAACCTGGAGCTAAAGTGATCAATTTCATGAGAGCCGAGTGACATTTTCCAATGTGTCACTGTATTTAGATAATTATTGATGTAATTGAAACTGACATAACATATGGAAAGTTTGAATTACTTGCAAAATATGATGTAAACCACAAGAAACCCTCCTTTACTATACATCAATACACACACACACCCAGAACAACAAATAGTTTCTAGTAGATTCCCACGCATAATAAGGAATATGGAGGCGTAAGTCAGATATAGGTACATGGAATCAAGTGAATGTCCTTTGGAGCATGGAGGGTTTAGGAGGGATATGTAGAGGCCAAAAAGGCGCATGAGATAGCTTTGGCAAATACTATTCAATACTATTGAAAGAGATTGCACAAGAATATTAAGGGTAAAAGAGAAACTGGGGAGAGTACAGGACTTCTTAAAAATCAATCAGTCATCGATGTGTGGAACCACTGAAGATGAATAACGTCCAATGGGTGTATTGCCACATGTACTCACATGAGTACAGTGATAGGTTTACATATTGCCACATGTGATGTAATCTTAGGTACAAAGGTACTCTCGCTCAGGCTGCAGAATCTTGGTGTAAAGCAGAAAAACAACGAAAACAAAGTTAAAATATAAAACATTACAGTCATTCCTGCAAAACTGGAAATCACTGAAACACAGTTAAGAATTCAACAATACAGTCCATAAGAGCTTGGCCTCACACTCCTCACAAGAACTCCACCTCAACCACTCCTCTGCCTTGCAGAGTTTTCCTGCTGGATGGGTGAGATCTTATCTAAATATATCGCGTATATATTTATTGCGTAGATAAATATGGAAACTCCAGAACTCGAGAAATAAATAAATATAGTGATGATTTGAAACGAGGGCACATTACAGAAGAGAAAGTGCTAGAGATACCAAAAACGCAGAACCGTAGATACATACCCAGTACCTGTTCAAGTGTAGCCGAGATCCTTGCGGGAAGATAGGGAAGAAATTGTGGCGCGGCCTTGCTGAGATAACTGCATAATTCCTCAGAGTTCTGAGGAAGGGTCATTGGATCTGAAACGTTAACTCTGATTTCTCGACGCAGATACTACCATACTTGCTGAGGTTTTCACGCAGCTTCTGTTTGTCTTTCTGATTTGCAGCATCTGCAGATCTTCCATTTCTAAACTGTATGTGCGAAACGCAGGAACATCGGATCAGATCACTTTCGGAAACCTGGTGAGCATGGACGATTTGTGCTGAAGGGTCTGTTTGCATATTGCATGACTCTCAGAGTTTATGTCTCTCTAACTCTGAATACAACAACAAATCTACAATTCACTCAATTCACTTCCAAGTCGAAAATCCATGATAAATACTTTCAATGATCTCGCTCAGTAAAATTTCTTCAATGGACAATTCTGTATAATGATGTGGTGCTGTAGATTTGTTACAACAGGGCCGTGAACCCTTCTGTGAATTAAACTAAACACCCAGAAATGCTCACCTCGTCTGTTAATCTGTTAAAATATGCGTGGTAGAGAATTCCCACAATCCACTATTGAAGGAAAGTATTATCAATTTATTCTTTACCTGTAACAATGAACATGAAATAACTATTCACAACTCTCAGCCCCTATTTCTCTTGACTGCTTATTACATACGTCCAACTCGATATCAATATACTGTTGAAAAAAGACACATTAATATTACACAACTTAATTGAAAAAACATGTAGCCGCTAACGTCTATACTGTCCGTCTTCTTCCCGTAGAAGATCTCTCTGAATCGTCTTCTTTCCTTTACAGTGAAGCGGTTTCAAATGAAAAGGGACATTTGATAGAGTATTTCAATGTCTTGGATCTCTCTCTCACTCCATCATGATGGCAGCTTCTCTGTCTGATTTTCAAACTGCTTCATTTGTACATCCCCAACATCAGATTGTTTAATCGGAAGTGTTGGCAAAGAAATAAAAATGAAGTCAATTGGGTTTTAATAACCCGGAGCATAATTTAAACTGATTGGTTAAATTCAAATTATTGCCAAAACATAAGCCAACTCAGGTATCCATTTCACAGACAAATGTTACGTTCTTTCAGTTTTCCAGTGCACTGAGACTGCCATGTGATAATATGATTCAGGTGCTTGTTAGCTCTCAGTGCAGAACAGCAATTACTCCCTCTTTAAGGTACAGTACACAACTTCAACTTTATAACAGATTTATGCAGCAATCGTATTCAATGACAATGCGTATTTTTCCCCAGGATAATCCCTCAGTCTATCATTATCAACAGGCTAACGTTTTGTTGAGTGACAAGTATAGGTGAAGATGGCAGTGTCAGAACGATGCCCACCTAAAACCGTTAAACCTGCCGCACTTTATTGCTAACGTTTCAAACAGCAGAACTCACATCTGATAGAGGAGAGCGAAACGATCACAAGACGAGTAGATAAACAAATCTGACACATTCAGTAATAAATAGTGATGGACGATTAAACAACCATGTATTTTACACATCATGGATAATGGAAACGCCTTGCTTGTCAGTGTAAATTTAAGCAAGTCTATCTGCACAGTCCTCAGGCAAAAATGTGGAGTGAATGATTCACCTCACCCTTGTCACCATGCCCACAGAATTTCCGATGACACTCTTTAACTAATTCAATTCGTGGCCCGTGACATGAAGAAACACCTGAACACAGTGGATTCGATGAAGGCGATTGACTCCATTCCTTCAATCGGACTGAAAATTTGTGCTGCACAACAAGCTGTGTCCCTTGGGAAGCTGTTTCGTTCAAACGTCAAATCTGCCATCTGCCTGGCAATGTGAAAAATTACCCCACCATATCCTGTCATCCAAGAGGAAAATAATTACAATCGTAAAAATTGCCACTCACTCAGTCTCATCAAGATAGTTAAATCATTGACAAGCAGCGCAGAAATAACCTGCTCGAAGTTGTATCCAATAGCTCCCTATGTGGCGATGGCGCTGTTTTGAAATATCACTGTATAATCAGTCCAAGCTAATAGTCTGACAGCTGGTGGAAGTTAAAATCAATTCATATAAGATCGAAATCTAAAGTCTTGGTATCAGTAATAATGACCTCAAAGCCAATGGCGATTGTAAACACCATTTTATTTCAACGATGAACTTTAATCAATTGAATCTCTCGTGCTTTCCTGGTCTGGCTGATAAGTGACTCCAGACATGCAGACATGTGACAAACTCTTCAATGGTGTTTGAAACGGTCATAGAAGACACTCAACTTTATCAAAGCTTTTCGAGATCTTAAATAATGTAACTGGACAGAACACCTGACATGAGCCTCAGTATCGGAAAAGCAAATGGAAAGCACAGACCGGTGTATCCGACAGAGACGTCCTACCTAAAAACTGAGAGCTTGTGCCTGCACTTACAGGGGTTTCACACCGAGTGCACAGAAACGTCGTGAAAGGAGTAGTCCAATCAATACATTGAGACAATAATAATGTCCGAATATCTCCACAATGCAATTTTTCCACAGTGTGTACATATCCCTTGATGTGAGTGAACATTGGAAACTGTAAAACAGTAACTGCGGTAATCCCATCCGTCCATCGATTTTTCTCCGCAATTTTATAAAATGACAGCTGATTCTTTGTCTCCTCATCATACCCCTGTTCTCTCCTCATCCGTTTCGTGATAGAAATCCTTATTCATATTCAGTGCCTTGGATTCCACAGTTTATGTGGTAGAAAATTCTCAGTTTCACCAGTCGCTGAGAGCAGACAATAATTCGTATCTTAATGCAGAGTGGGCTGCTTGTAACTCATGTTGTAGATGCTTGTTTTATTTGTCCCAGCGAGACGAAATGTCGACCTTCTTTCCAATCTGTCTTCGACTTTCAGTATTTTATACATTGCACTTCGACATTAATTTATTTTCCTAAACCACTTAGAATAAAGACCCATTCGACAGAAATTCTGCTCACACAACAAGCCTATCATCGCAGAGATCAGTCTGGTCACCCTTCACTTCAATTCCACAATGAGAGATTTGTTCTTTATGACTAACGAGACCAAAACTGCACACAAAACTGCACGATGTACGAGATTCTGTACCTTCAAGGACATGTACAGATGCAGTAAGACATCCTTACTGCTGAACTCAAATCGCCATGAAATGAAGATTAACATACCATTTATCTTTCTCGTTGGTGCCGTTTCCTGCAATGTTTCTTTCAGTTACTGATGTATGTGGTGATCCGGATCATTTTTAATATTACAGGTACCCATTGGTGAGGACTATCTACAATGTCATTGTCAACGTTGATGTCTGGTTTCAGGACTCTCTTACCTCCATGTACATCGGAGGTCTGCACGGAAGGAAACAAACCTACATTCCCTTAATTCATGTGCACACCCAAGTGATGGTTAAATGTCCCTAATTTATCTGATTCTGCATTACGCACACCAACCATGCTCTGGTAAAGGATCAACATCTTCATCTCCGCTAAATCTTCCTCCTATCACCGAAAAAGATGCATCACTTGTGACAGCTAGATTCTCAGAGGAAAGCGTTTCTTAATATTCACTCTATATAGCACTCTCATCATCTTGTACACTTCTATCAACTCACCTCTCATCCATCGTCGTTCCAATGAGAAAAGCCTTAGCTGCCTCAAACTTTCTTCATGCAACATGCCCTTCAGTTGAGGGAGCATTTTAGCAATTCACCTCTTCAGCCTCCCCATCCTTCCTCGCAACCAGAACTGAATCGAATATTCCAAATGTGATCTGACTAGGGCTTTAATGAGCTGAAGCAGCACCTCGCGGCTTTTCAAGTGGACCTCCCTGTTCATGAAAGCCAACACGTCATATAACCTCTTTACATCCCTATAAACATGGGTCACAACATTGAGGGATCTATTGATGCTTCTGTTCCGATACATTGCCAAGAATCCTTTCTTTACCCCTTTTTTGAAATCAGGTTCGACTATATAAAATGAATCTCTTCACTCCTTTCCATGTTGAATTCCACCTATTACATCGCAGCCTACTTCTAAATCCTGCAGTGCCCTGTTGCAAACTGCAACACCCATACACTTTATGCACCACGACTCTACATTATTTTATTGTAAAGCTTACGAACCTACGCTTCCATTTCCTCATGCATGTCATTTAAATATTAATCACAAAGAACAAAGGTCCCAGAGCAGAGAACGATGGAAAACCACTATTCAAAGTGCTGAAGGTTCAGTATATTCCATCGACTACAACCCATCTCTCGGCATGCAACTTTCCCTGTCCCTCATGCCTCTTTAGTTTGTGAATGAGCGGACTGTGGGGAACCTCATCAAACGCCCTACTAAAACTCTTGTGCACCACATCCATTGTTCCACCTTCATTAACATGGTTGCCACATTTTCAGACAATTCAATAAGTCTTATGAGGAATTACCTGAATCTCACAAAGCCATGCTGACCATCTCTAATCGTTTTCCAAGTATTTATAAATCCTGTCTATCAGAATGCTTTCCAATAACTTGCCTGGAACAGACAGAAGACTGAATAGTCTGTAATTCCCAGAGTTAAGCATATTTGCTAATATGCAATACCCCAATAGAAACATTTGCTACAGTCCAACCATCTCGGTCTTCTCCAATGGACAATTATGATGCAAAGATTAGAGTCGAGAATGTGGTGCTGGAAAAATACAGCAGGTTGCGCAGCATCCAAGGAGGAGGATAATTGACTTTTGAGGCATGAGGTCTTCACCACGCATAAGGCCTCATTCATGATGAAGGGCTCATGCGCGAAACGTCGATTCTTCTGCTGCCTGGATGCTGCCTGACCTGCTGTGCTTTTGCAGCACACACTCACGATTCTGATCTCCAGCATCTGCAGTTCTCACTTTCTCCAGGATGCAATGATCAGCCAAATGCACAGCAACTTATTTCCTTGCTTCCCGTAGTAAATTTGAGTATATCCGGTGTGGCACAGCGAGACTTATCTACTCTAATCGTTTTTTTTTCAAAGTTTGCAGCGCATCTTCCATCTTAACGTCAAGCTGATCGAGCGTATCAGTCTTTTTCCTGCTGTACTCAGCAATGACAATATTCCTCTCAGTAGGGAATACTGAAGTAAACAATTTATTCAGGAACCTCCCCAGATTCCTGCCACAGTTCCCTTCGCTATCCCTGAACGGCCCGACACTCACTTTATCCATCCTTTTGTTCCTTACATAAATGTAGAAGAATTCTCCCTAACCCGAGCCAATCAAACTTTTTCATGCCGCCTTCTAGCTCTCCTAAGTCCATTTTCAGGATATTCCTTGATACCTTGTCACCCTGGACAGCCCCGCCCATTTCTTCTCTCCTCAAACTTCAGTAAACTTCCTTGTTCCTCTTGACGAGATGTCCCACATCTCTTGTCAAACAAGGTTCCTTCAAACTGCCATCCCTTCTTTGCCTCAGTGAGACATTCCTCTACATTTCTGTCATGCATTTTCCTGATACGTGTGTTCTCAATTTAGGCGCCCCGTGCCTGCTCAATAGCGTTGCAATACCCCTACCACAATTGAATACTTTCGCATACATTCTGCTCCAATCACTCTCACCGAAATTCTCTCTCACTGAGGTGTCTGAAATCTGTCCTGTCTCGTCGCCAAGCATCAAATCCAGTATTGATTCCACTCTTGTCGTCTGATCTACATACTGAGTCAGGTTTCCTTCCTTGACAAACCTGACAAAAACTGCTCCAAACAACGCAATTAAACTACGGAGGCTCCAAACAATATTAGGCCAGTTGACGTCACCCATGACAACAGCCGTATTATTTCTGCACGTTTCCAAAATCTGCCTCCCAAGCTGTTCCTCCATGTTTCTGTTGCTATTTTGAGGTCTACAGAAAACTCCAAAAACCAGACGGCTTCTTTCCTTTTTTCTGAATTCACCCATACCGAGTCTGCAGAGAAATTCTCATTTGCATCTTCCCTTTCTTCAACTGTAGTACTATCGCTGGTTAGGAATGTCACTCCGCCAACTTTTCTATCTCCCAGTTTTTCCTGTTGAAACATCTAAACCTTGGATCATCTAACAGCCATTCCAGCCTGTATAATATGCCAGTCGTAATGGCTGCAACATAACATTTCCGATTACATTTCCATGCTGAAAGTTCATCACCCTTATTCCTGACACTTCTGGCGTACTTGCTACTTCATCCTCAGATCCATATCTTTGATTCCCTCCCCTCCGCCAAACTGATTGTAACGCTCCCAAAGAGGTCTAGCAAACCACCTGCCCAGGATATTGATGCCCCTCCAATTCAGGTGCAAACTTTCCTTCTTGTACATGTACCCCCTTCCCCAGACATATCCCAATGATCCACAGGCCTGAAGTCCTCCCTATTGCGCCATCCCTCGTAGTCACGTCTTCATTTTCACTCGCACTCTATTCCTAACATCAGTAGCCCGTGAAACTGGTAGCAATCTTGAGATTACTAGACGAACTGTCCTGCCTTTTAACATTAAACCTAACTCCTAAGAATCACTTTTGAGGTCGACATTGCCTTTTCCACCTGTGCTATTGATGTGTGCCAAGATTTCTGGCTGATCTATTTCTCCCTTTAAACGGAGAATAATCATCTTCAGAGGTGAATAAAAAGTATTGAGCAATCTTCTGGGATTGATGACAAATTGTTAAATCCTTCATTAAGGAATTCATCACTCCTTAATATTCGCAAAGATTCGCAAAGTCAGACCACACTCCATGGGGGTCAGCTTGGTTTTATGAAGGAGAAATCATGGTTGATTTATTTGCTTGACTTCTTTAAATATGTGACAATTGAGGTGGATAATGGGGATTCTGGTGATTTATTTAATGTAGATCTACGAAGTGCGTTTAATAAGGTGCTGCATAAATGTATAATCAATGGGATAAGAGCCTTTGCGGTTACAAATAACTCATATGCTTGGACCGAGGTTTGGCGAACCAACAAAATGCATTGATATTGAATAGGGATGTCGAGTTTCCTGGTTGGCAGTTTTGTGGTCATAGAGTGTAGGCCATTTCTATTTTAATCTACTTCATTACGTAGGAGGGGACAGAAGATACTACAGACAAATGTTCACATCAAACTAATTCAAGTGCAAAGGAAGGTTGCACTGATGATTAGACAATTTTAAAAAAATGGATATTGATTGGTGACGTGATTTCAGCAACATTTGGCAGTGAAATTTAACGTGGATAAATATGTAGTTATCCATTCTTTTCAGCCGAACATAAAGGCAACCTATTACTGAATGGAGCGAAAATTCAGAATGCTTAAGTTCAGAGGAATTTGGATGTTCTCGTGCTAATCAGAGAAAATCAGCATGCAGGTACAGCAGATGAGACAGTCAGATGAATTTGCAGCGCTCATTTACAAAAGAATAGAGGAGAAAGGGAAGACAGTGTTGCTGCAAATACGAAAGGCATTAGTGAGATCGTAAAAGGAGGACTATGAACGTTCTTTGAGGTGAGATGCCGTTGCATTCGAAGCAGTTCAGAAATGATTCACTCGATTGATTCCATAGATGAGCTTTTTCGTACAATGAGAGATGGAGGAATTCAGGCATTACTCTCTACAGTTTAGAAAAACGAAAGGCGATGTCGATGAACTGTGAAAGATGCTAAAGGGAATTGACAATGTAGTTGTGGTTCTGGATATTTCCTCATGTGGTTCCAATCAAAACAAGAGATCTCAATTTAGGGATAGGCGGAGCAGAGGTGAGGAGAACTTCCTACACTGAAAGGGTTGTGACTCAGTGTCAGCTACTGTCCCAGAATGCAGTGGATCTGGAAGATGGAGGAAATGAAGCGTTTTTGAGAGTAAAGTGGAACCGTGGCGAAGGTGACATCATCCATAGTTGTATTAAATTGCAAAGGATGTTCGAGGAGCTGAATTACCGACGGATTTTGCCGTTATTATTCAGCTTTTCGAATGTGATGTACAG
This sequence comes from Chiloscyllium plagiosum, assembly GCF_037043375.1. NCBI lineage: Eukaryota > Metazoa > Chordata > Chondrichthyes > Orectolobiformes > Hemiscylliidae > Chiloscyllium > Chiloscyllium plagiosum. Next base: position 92,412,456 of record NW_028270156.1, on the reverse strand, counting down.
GAATGTCTCAAAGGAGTTAACCAGTAAAGAAATTGGAAGGCCACGGCCTCGGGGTATGAGCACCTGATTGCTAAATCAGCGGGCAGTGAATGGTTGACTGGTGTTATCACGAGACTGTTGATGCCAGCACGCAAATAACGCTCTGCGGATCCGGGTCCGAATCCATCTGTGGCAAATAATGTAATATGAATTCAGCAAAATTAAACGTGAATTGTCTAATGATGACCGTGAATCCATTGTTGGAAAACCCCATCTAACTCACTGATGTTCTTTAGGGAGGAAACTTCCATGTTTAGAACATCGAACATCGAACAATACAGCACAGAACAGGCCTTTCGGCCCACGACGTTGTGCCGAACATTTGTCCGAGCTTAAGCACCTATCCATGTAACTATCTAATTGCCGCTTAAAGCTCACCAATATTTCTGACTCTGCCACTCCCACAGGCAGCGCTGTCCATGACCCCACCACTCTCTGGGTAAAGAACCTACCCCTGACATCCCCCCTATACCTTCCACCCTTCACCTTAAATTTATGTCCCCTTGTAACACTTTGTTGTACCTTGGGAAAAAGGTTCTGACAATCCACTTTATCTATTCCTCTGATCATCTTATAAACCTCTATCAAGTCACCCCTCATCCTTCGCCGTTCCAACGAGAAAAGGCCTAGCACTCTCAACCTATCCTCGTACGACCTATTCTCCATTCCAGGCAACATCCTGGTAAATCTTCTCTGCATCCTCTCCAAAGTTTCCACATCTTTCCTAAAGTGAGGCGACCAGAACTGCACATAGTACTCCAAATGTGGCCTAACAAAGGTCCTGTACAGCTGCAACATCACTTCACGACTCTTGAAGTCAATCCCTCTGCTCATGAACGCTAATAAACTATAGGCCTTCTTACAAGCTCTATCCACCTGAGGGGCAACTTTCAAAGATCTATGAACATAGACCGCAAGATCCCTCTGCTCCTCCACCTTACTAAAAACCCTACCGTTAACCCTGTATTCCGCATTCATATTTGTCCTTCCAAAATGGACAACCTCACACTTGGCAGGGTTGAACTACATCTGCCACTCCTCAGCCCAGCTCTGCATCATATCTAAGTCTCTTTGCAGCCGACAACACCCTCCTCACTATCCACAACTCCACCAATCTTCGTATTATCTGCAAATTTACTGACCCACCCTTCGACTCCCTCTTCCGAGTCATTAATAAAAATTACAAACCGCAGAGGACCCAGAACTGATCCCTGCGGAACTCTACTTGTAACTGGGTTCCAGACTGAATATTTACCATCTACCACCACTCTCTGACTTCGACCGTTTAGCCAGTTTTCTATGCAACTGGCCAAATTTCCCACTATCCCATGCCTCCTGACTTTTCGCATGAGTCTACCATGGGGAACCTTATCAAATGCCTTACTAAAATCCATGTACCCTACATCCACTGCTTTACCCTCATCCACATGCTTGGTCACCTCCTCAAAGAATTCCATAAGACTTGTAAGTCAAGTCCTACGCTTCCCAAATCCGTGCTGGCTGTCCCTAATCAAGCAGTGCCTTTCCAGATACTCATAAATCCTACCCCTCAGTACCCTTTCCATTACTTTGCCTACCACCGAAGTAAGACTAACTGGCCTGTAAATCCCGGGGTTGTCCATATTCGCTTTTTTGAATAGGGGCATAACATTCGCCACTCACCAGTCACCTGGTACCACCCCTGTTGACAGTGAAGGCGGAACGATCATTGCCAACGGTTCTGCAATTTCCTCTCTTGCTTCCAACATAATCCTAGGATATGTCCCGTCAGGCCCGGGGGACTTGTCTATCCTCATATTTTTCAAAATGCCCAACACATCTTCCTTCCAAACAAGTATCTCTTCTAGCTTACCAGTCCATTTCACACTCTCCTCTTCAACAATACGGTCCCTCTCATTTGGAAAGACTGAAGAAAAGTACTCATTCAAGACCTCTCCTATCTCTTCCGACTCAATACACAGTCTCCCACTACTGTCCTTGATCGGACCTACTCTCGTTCTCGTCATTCTCATGTTTCTCACATACGCATAAAATGCCTTGGGGTTATCCTTGATCCTACCCGCAAAAGATTTTTCATGCCCTCTCTTAGCTCTCCTAATCCCTTTCTTCAGCTCCCTTCTGCCTATCCTGTATCCCGACAACGCTCTGTCTGAAACTTGTTTCCTCAACCTTATGTAAGCCTCCTTCTTCCTCTTTACAAGACATTCAACCTCCCTCGTCAACCAAGGTTCCCCCACACGACCATTTATTTCCTGTCTGACAGGTAAATATATATCAAAGACACGTCATATCTGTTCTTGAAAAATTTCCACATTTCAACGACATCCTTCCCTGACAGCCTATGCTCCCAACTTATGCTCCTCAGATCCTGCCTTACGGCATCGTATTTAACCTTTCCCCAATTGTAAAACCTACCCTGTTGCACGCACCTATCTCTCTCCATAACCAAGGTGAAAGTCACAAAATTGTGGTCACCATCACCAAAATGTTCACCCACTAACAAGCCCATCACTTGTCCCGGTTCGTTACCAAGTACCAAATCCAATATAGCCTCCCCTCTGGTCGGACAATCTCCGTACTGAGTTAGAAAAGCTTCCTGGACATACTGCACACACACCACCCCATCCAATCTACTTGATCTAAAGAACTTCCAATCAATAGTTGGGAAGTTGAAATCGCCCATGACTACTACCCTGTGGCTTCTGCACCTTTCCAAAATCTGTTTCCCAATCTGTTTCTCCACATCTCTGCATCTATTGGAGGGCCTAAAGTAAACACCCAACAAGGTGACTGCTCCTTTCCTATTTCTGACTTCAGCCCATACTACCTCAAATGACAGATCCCACTCGAACTGCCTTTCTGCAGCCGTTATACCATTTCTAATTAGCAACGCCACCCCTCTCCTTTTTTACCACCCTCCCTAATCTTACTGAAACATCTGTAACCAGGAACCTCCAACAGCCATTCCTGTCCCTCTTTTATCCACGTTTCCGTGATGGCCACAACATCGTCGTTCCAGGTACTGATCCACGCTTAAGTTCACCCACCTTATTTCTGATACTCCTTGCGTTGAAGTATACACACTTGAACCAATATTTGTGTCCGCAAGTATTCCCTGTCAGTACTACCTTCTTCACAGCCTCCCTATATTCTGGGACATCCTGACAAACAGCTAGCCCACTTGCTGGACTACAAGTCCGGATCCCATTCCCCTGCCAAATTAGTTTAAACCCCCCCGAAGAGTGCTAGAAAACCTACCTCCCAGGATATTTGTGCCCTTCTGTTTCAGGTGCAACCCGTCCTGCTTGTATAGGTCCCACCTTCCCCAGAATGCTGTCCAATTGTCCAAATACATGAGGCCCTTTCTCCTACACCATCCTTGCAGCCACGTGTTCAACTGCACTCTCTCCCTATTCCTTGCCTCACTGTCACGTGGCACCAGCAACAACCCAGAGATGACGACTCTGTCTGTCCTAGCTTTTAGCTTCCAGCCTAACTCCCTGAGCTCCTGAATGACCTCCCCACCCCTCTTGCTACCTATGTCGTTGGTGCCAACGTGCACCACGACTTCTGCCTGCACACCCTCCTCCTGAAGGATTCTGAAGACACGGTCCGAGACATCTCGGACCCTGGCACCCCGGAGGCAACAAAAAATCCGAGAGTCTCGCCCATGTCCACAGAACCGCCAGTCTGTCCCTCTAACTACAGAGTCTCCAATAACTAGCGCTCTCCTCCTCTGCCCTTTCCCTTCTGAACCTCAGAGCTGGACCTCGTGCCAGAAACCCGGTCACTGCAGCTTAACCCTGCTGGGCCGTCCCCCCCAACAGTATCCAAAGCCATATACTTATTGTTGAGGGGAAGGACCACAGGGGATCCCTGCACTGCCTGCTTCCTCCCCTTCCCATCTCTAACTGTTAGCCAGCTAACTCTGTTCTCTGGCGTAACTGTGTCCCTGTAGCTTCTATCTATCACCCTCTCAGCCTCCCGAATAATCCTAAGTTCATCCAACTCCAGCACCAGTTCCCTAACGCGTTCTGTGAGGAGCAGGAGCTGACTGCATTTCCTGCAGATGAAGTTGGCAGGAGCATCGGTGGTCACCCAGACCTCAAACATCCTCAGGAGGAACATTCCACTGCCTGCGCTGCCATAACTCTACACTGAGTCTCCAAAACAAGAACACTGAGTAGCTTACCTGTGGACTTTAAAGTTAGGTTAGAGGAGGTGGATGGGAGGGAGGACCTACTTTGTAAGGCCTAGGGTCTAGAACACACCAACTCAAATATCAATCCCTTACCTTCCCGACCAGCTCTGCGCTCCAACCTCACTTTCGCCAAGCTCCCGCCGCTTTCTGCTGTGAAAAGACCGTTGGCGTCGAGATAAGTTCTTAAATATCAATTACTTACCTTCCTGACAATCTCTGCGCTCCAACTTTACTTCCGCCCAGCTCCCGCCGCTCTCTGCTGTGAAAAAACCGTTGGCGTCGAGGTAAGTTCTTAAATGTCAATCATTTACCTTCCCGACCTGCTCTGCTCTCCAACTTCACTTCCGCCCAGCTCCCGCCGCTCTCTGCTGTGAAAATTATGTTTCCATGTGACTCCAGACTCACAGCAAGATGTCTAAGTCGTAACTGCCCTCCTGGCAATAAATGTTGGGCAATCCAGCGCTGCCCTCATCCCATGAATAAATTTAAAAAGAAACAGTGGAGTCACACCGTGACAATCTCTGCGGCTTCAACTCGGTACAATCTATAATAATCAATTGGAGGAATGGAAGAACTATTCTGTAGTGAAGATCGCGATGGCACTACGATGGTGAGGATTCTGCAAATAGATACAGATGGATAAATTCATTGGATAATAGTTTGATAAATAGAATACGAAGTGAAAAGTTATCTTTCTTTTTCGGAAAGAATGGAAGGTACTAAGCTTCTCAAGTGGAGAGAGATTACGAGACTTATTGAAAAGTTGGGTAATGGAAGATTCACGCTGAACCATTCAGACATCGGATGTGTTTACCCGTCTCTCTGACTGTCTGCTTCCTGATGTTCCCAGTGGCCACATTGCTGTCAGGTCACATGGGATATTTTGATATGATTTGTTGGCACTGGGGAGATTGGAGGGGGGGTGTTTTTAAACGTGCATCAAGCCTTTATCCGAGAGGCCATCCTTTCATTCTACGTGGAGAAACGAAGACTATGAGAATGACTGATTGCTTCTGTATGAAGGGGCTGTGTCTCCTGGCAAGAGAGTGGGCATTCACATGATGTACTATGTATTGTAAAAATTCAGCATTAATGGAGTGAGTGTTCATTCATTTCTCTACATCTTGGACGTAGGTTTGCTTGTCAGAACCTCAACCTGAGCTACAAATCTCTCAACACACACTTCATCTGCCTTTCCCCATTGACATGGAGACCCCGCTTAGCCATCTACACCAACAGGAATCTCCATATTCTGGGAAAACAAGGATACGCTCGGACGCCCCCTGCTGAGGGAGAAAACATTCACCTCATCCATCATATACTGTGTGTATATCTTCCGTCACCAAATGGTGACATAAATGCTGACATTCTAGATATGTCACCAACTCATGCTGGCAAGCTTTAGATCATAGAAACTGAATGAAAATAGTGGACGAAGCACCGGCAATAACTTCTCAATAACAAGAATCCGTCAGGCGCCACTCAGCTACAAGCTAGATGCCTGGTCCATCATAGTAACACTGGAGGGGCTTCCTTATCTCACTGACCAAACGATTACCTGCGAGGGACAAATACAAGCGTTAATTGGGCAGGCACAGACAAGTCTCCGAGATGACTGTCAAAGCTGGCGAACTCTCCTCTACCCCAGTACAACATGCAGCACCACATGAGACACACAACATTTGATTGCTTCTGAATGTCACGATGCCAGCACTCGATACACTACAGAGCAAAACCCAAAACCAAGGAAAGACACAGGGGGACAGTGAAATGCGTATTAAAGATAGAAACAGACAACTGTTCAATTCAGAGCACCTTGTGGAAACATGGCAAAGTAGACAAGGTAGTGGGAATAACTGCAGCAGTGAGACCTTGAAGCATTTAATCACAAAAATAGAACATTGCATAAAGGCATTGCCAGATTAGATGAAATGGTTCGTTATATCAAAGTCCAAATATGTATCTCGGAACTAATCCAGACACCATCAATTGGGATAAGGTCACAGCCCAGAATGGAGAACTGTGCAGACTGTACTCGTGCATTGTTCAGTAAACGGGACTGTCTGACCAACACTTGCAGTATTGAAAACATTTGCCAGAAAATTGGCGCTTTACTTACACGATGAAACTGCCTGGCATGGGAAATTTGAAATTCCTGCTGTGAGTCACAGTAAATGGAACTCCCAACAATTGATGTCTCTATATCTCCGTTGCACCAGAACAAGGCTGTGTATAATTTTAGGATCATAAGGCGATAAGAACTAGATGTGGAACTAAGGTCATTTGGCCCATCGAGTCCAATCTGCAATTAAATCAAACCATTCACAGTTTGCCTGTGTATTTATGTGTCCGTATGTGCATATGTGTGCGCGTGCACGTGTGTGTAATCTGTTGAAATATTAACAACTGGCAAGGGTTTGGGCAATCGACAGAGAGAAACTGATGGATGTTTCATAGACAGATGTGTTGATGTACTTGTGAATATTAAGATAATTGCCAGATGCGATAACAATAGAGATGAGTGTGCACAAGAATGAGCGACGGATGAATGGATTTTTAGTGTCAGTTCGGATACAGGCCATGAAGTATCGACTAGATTTGCTTCTACAGGTTTGAAGATGGGAGTGCCAACAATAGAAAATTGCCATCAATAAGACCGTATTTCGTAGCTCAAGACTTAAAAAGAAGATCAGATGAGCCCGTCCGTTATATTTAGGAAGTTTGAATGTTTAAAACTAGAAATGGCCAGGGTATGGTGTTCGGAATCAGACCATGGCCAAAGGGATCACCATCGTTGTGATTCGTCCATTTCAGCCTCATACATTGGCCAGGGATTGGACAGAGTCAGAGGAAGGAAATGGACCTTTTAAGCAGAACAGAAGGCAGTGACCTCTCTGCTGCGAATATTTAAATGACGATGGCTGTGACACAATGAATCACAGTTCACATCTGAAACTGAGCAGGTCATGTTAGAGACCCAAGAAGGACACTGCCAGAAGCAAAGACCGAAAGTATAAATGAGCGATTTCACTGATGAAGTTAGTGGTGGTTTATAGATTGAATATCTGGATTCAAAGTCCCAGCCAGAGAAATAATATCAGCAGGGCGATTCGAATAAATGAGAACAGCAGTAATAAATTTAAACATGGTTTATAGAAGTACTTAATGTAGAGAGATACTTACCAGGAAAACCAACGATAGCCAAGATTGGATAATAAAAATATTGAATAATGTAAAGTGCATATTCGATCCGATACGAGAAAGGAAACCAAACGTATGTAGAAAGAAACCAAATATCCCAGGATAAACTTTTATCCAATGTTGTAACATTCCAGTGTTTTGTTCTCAGATTCTGATCCATTGTTAGAACATTCCCGTCTAATGTTCTCAGATTCTGACCGCTGCTTCCCCTTTCTTTGGATCTACTGATCCCCATTAGTGCTGTCAATGATGCTCCTGCTTCTACTGTGGGCATGCACATTGAAAGGAATATATTTATCATTAAAAGATGAAAATACTCAACCAGGATAATGAAAATCCATGGAGACTGACATTAATCACAGTCGCTGAACCAGATTCAGTTAACTCTTTCCCGACATCACTTTTCTACATCAACAAAGGGGAACATTTGAACAGTCTCGATGGAATGGATGAAAGTTATCGACAGATGAACTATCAACCTTTTCAATGTTTCTACCTTTTATGTGGCGGTAGTAGCAGAACACTGGAAGGTTGTATATGTTCCACCGTGTTTATATAAAGAGACAGAGATAATATAACGACCAGCTGCATAAAATGACTTTTGTGGAAGTCCCCAGATACTTTAACTATATTTGTTGCCAATTGACTTCGTGTAATGCTGCTCCTAGTTTTAAATGCACTGTTAACAAATCTTTTCTTAATCTTGAGGCATCATTCAGCGCATTGAAACGACTGCTCAGGAACAGGAAAAAGCAATTCTGCCTGTATATGCCTCTTAGAGATTGGAGGTGGCCAGTTAATGCTCACGAGCGTATTTGTACTAGAAAAGTTGGGAAGATGGCCTATTCGCAAATTTTGCAATAGAAATCACTCAAAATAAGAGAAGTTTAACGGCAGCTGGACGAGTTGTTGCTGAGAGGGCATTGTGTTTTTTTTTTATGTTTCTGTAACTGAAATGCGAAGGACCTCCATTAGAAACAGTTTAAGGACGACTCATCATGCACAGGTTGCCTTTTTTTAACTAGAGTTGGACCTGTTACAGAAGAACAGAGAAAGGATGTTCAGGCTCTCGAGTCTGTTACAGAGGGACAGGAGAAGACCATCGGCATCTCGGTCTTGTTACAGAGAGACAGGAGTTGGCCATTCAATCTCTCGAGTCTGTTACATAGGAACAGCAGGAAGCCATTCAGCTGCGTTAGCCTGTTATGTGAGTCCATTCAAACTTTCGAATGAGTTTTGCGGGAATTATTAGTTGTAATATAATTATGGAAAAGCCTGACGCAAACATTAGAATGTTGAAATGGATTGATTCCAACTTTGAAAGTGTCGGACAAACACATTAACAGTCTGATTAGGAGACGCTTTTCATACGTAAAGGGATGGTTCGGAAATGAAAGGCTTTCAAAAATTGTATAAAGACAGTCCAGAACATATGCGTTCATATTAGTGAGACCGGCAAGCCTGGTAGTTTCAGGGAGTGCTGGATGACTAGCGATATTGAAGCTCTGCTCAAGGAAAAGGAAAGAGGCATATGTAAGGTGAAAATCTTGGATCAAGTTAATGTCTAACAGAGCATAAGGGCAGAAAGGAGCATAGTCAAGGTGGAAATCAGGGTGGAAAAAATGAGGCATGAGATGGCTGATGAAATACGTTAACAAGACTTTGAAGAAATTCAAAATATCAATTACTGGCAAAATAATAACTAGGGAGAGAAAAGTCCACCTTTAAGATCAGCCAGCCTTTGCATGTATTAAACTGCAGCAGATGGGTGAGATGCTACATGAATAGTCCCACTCAGTAAATTGTTTGGAGTAGGTTCCAATAGCGAGAGATTTGGGGAAATATAGAGTGACATCTTAAAAATTATGTGAACTACAAGAAGAAATGATAGACATCTTAAAATGCATAAAGGCGCATAAATCCCTGGGAGGTTGTCATTTCTACCTCAGAACTTTGCGGGAAGCTAACGAAGTGGTTGCTCAGCCCTTTGTTGATATATTTGTATCATCGAATGTGATAAGTGACGTGGCAATAAAAATGGAGGATGGTTGATGTAGTGCCATTCTTTCAGAAAGTAAGGAAAAATCAGGGAACTATTTTGTGGGTAGACTGGCGTCAATGGTGGTGGCGTTGCTGAATGTGATTCTGAGGAAAAGAATTTAAATGTATTTGGAAAGATAGAACCAGAAGAGAGCATTATACATGGGAAACCATGACTCACTAACTTGATAGATGCTTTTTGAAGATATGAAGAAGAATATCGATGAGGGCAGAGCAGTGAACATTGGCTTTATTGAACTCAGTAAAACATCTGACAATGTTCCGAATACCACCTGGTTACCAAAGTTAGATTGCCTGGAATACAGGGAGACATAGCCACTTGGATACAAAATTCATAGAAGGTTGGAGTCAGAGCGTGGCAGTGGAAGTTCGTTTATTGGACTTGAGGTCAGGGATAATGGGCTTACTGCAAAGGTCAGTTGTGTGTGCACTGCCATGTGTCACCGTTCTAAATTATTATGATTTGAACATACACGGCACGTTTAGTAAATTTTTAGATAATTTCAAACTTGTGGTGTGGTCGACAGTGGAGAACATGATCTCACATTACAATGGGTCCTTGCGTCAGTGAGATGAGAGGTGTTAGATGGAGTTTATTTCGGTGAAATGTGATGTGTTGCAGTTTGACGAGATAAATCAGGGCAAGACTTATAGGTGGGGCCCTGTAGATTGTGGCCAAACAAGGAGACCAACATAGAAATTTCAGAATACCTACAGTGTGGAAACAGGACATTCAGCCCATCTAGTATGCAGCGACTCCCTTAAGAGCATCCCACCAGACACACCCCTACCCTACCCCTCTGACCACACATTGAGTGGCGGTATTTGGCGGTGAGGGAAGCTCATAACCAGGCCAATACCTCTCACGTATGTTTAATATAAGCATTCCATGAACAGGTTTCTGTTAGGATTTACCATTTCTAATTCGCTCGGGGTTCTTCAGAGGAAGAAGTATGTGGTGTGGGTGAGGCAAGTGAAAAGCACACATACAACGATTGTACTAGTGCACCCACTTCCAAATCACCTCCACACAGCTACCTTTACCCTTTCATGTTATATAGCCTGTTGTCCGTGGAGAGGGTTGCAATGCATGCTGAAGGTGCATCCATCCGTTTTTCTACTTCTTTTTTCTACATACATTTAGCAGATCTGCCTCTAGACTGCAGATACACTAAGTCTCAACAGGAGATAGCATAAACGAAGTGCTAAAGTACGTTCAGTCGTTATTTTGGCCTTTCGCCCCTGGAAGGCATGACCCACCCCATGTATTGAGTGATCACAACGTCTCTCATATCCATTTATTGCACCAATGTGATCTATGAAGGAACAGAATATTAAGGAGTTGAACTGGAGAATGCATCCTGTCACAGACAGAGTGAAGGGTGGATCCATTGCTTCTGAGAAGGCCATGTTGAGAAAACTAACAAGGTGGGACAGCATCCAGAGATAGCGGGGAATTGTGCGATGGAAATGGGCAAGGGAGAGGTTAACCTTTGTTTTAAGGGATACTTCGGCTGAACTAACAGAAGTTAGAAAAGTTTGTTTTAGCAATTGGAACAGGAGTGGTGCTGAAGAAGAATCGAAATGGTCTGAGATAAGGTGGAATCTGCAAACTTTAAATGACAAAAGATTTCATGGAAACAAATCTAAACGGATTGCTGAATGGTTCAGTAAAGAAAACAAGAGCCCTGGAAACGAGCAGGAGAAGACGCGTTTATTCGATCTGTTCCATTCGTCAAATTGATTGTGGCTGATTTCAGACTTCAAATCCAGCGTCTTCTCCATTTCCCATGATGCTTTGAGACACCAGAAAGTTGTCCATTTCAGCCTGAAATGAACGAAGTACCCACAATCCCCAGCGATATCAAATACCAAAGACTCCGAGATACTTTGAGGAAAAAAGGCGTCACCTCCTCTCACTCCCAAGTAAGCTTTTCGTTGACTTGAGATTGCGTTCACGTGTTTAAGATTACCGCACCCGCGGGAATAATTTCTCATCATCTCCCCTATCAAGCCTCTGTCGTTCAGAACTTATGTATTTCAATTGAATCGTTTCTCAATTTTCTGATAACTGAGTTTATGGACGCATAGCATGCAATCTTGGCAGCAAATAGTGTAATGATTTTATAATTTATTCATGGGTTTTTGGCATTCCTGGCTGTCTGCTGGCTTTTGTTCCCGATACGTAGCAGGTCTGGAGGAAGCGGTGGGAAGTTGCTTTCTTGAACGGTTGGATTCCATTTTGTGCAGTTAAATGCACAGTACTGTAAAGGAAGCAGTTCCAGGATTTTCAAACATTGGCACTTTTTTGGAACTGAATTTTTGTTCAAGCCAGGGTGGTGAGTGGTTTGATGTGAAATTTTCAATTGGTGGTTTTCCCATTTATCTGCTGCACTTTGCATTCCAGATAAGAGTGCTGTGTGTTCAGAAGTTGCTTTGTATGGAATTTCTGCCGTGTATCTTGTCTATGGTACGCATTGCTACTATCGGTCGTGGAGATGGGGAATTTGTTGCTGTGAAGCTGAGCAAGCTGCACTGCAAGTTTATTCTCCCTAAATATTGAGCGCACATCTGCACCATGTGGTTACACATTGCCTGTTTGGCAATTTTATTTTAGTTCAGATTGTTTACTTTCTTGCAGGATTTTCGTTTAAAAATAAACACAAAACTGTGGATAACCTCCGCTGGATGGAGAGAAACGATGCAGGAAAACAGCAGGAGTCATTCCTTGCCCATTAGAAAAGGAGTATTGTCGTGTTTCTACTCCTTCTTATCCTTTCAGTCCTTTCCTCACGTAGACTCCTCGTTCCATTATTTGCTGCATCTAACCTTGTTTCTCAATTACTTGGATTTATTCATTAATTGAATTATTTTTATCACTGGATATTTAGCACCATACTTTATCTGGTCTCTGAACGTTTTCAGTGTCACTGCATAAATAAATGCATTTGTGCAGCAGCTTATGTTCCGCAGCATAAATACAATTATTTCAAAGAGACGATAAACAGCATAATCCAATGAATAACCAGCATTAAAGTAATATAAAATACAGCCCAACCAGAGGAGTATGAAGCTGGCAGATATGGCAAAGAGTAAAATCGCAGACTTCTTTCTGACTCTCTATCTCTGGATCGTTCTCTATTTTTCTCTGATTCCCCAATTCCTCACGCACCTTAATAGCCTGGAAGATGTGTCTGACAGTCAGAATATTGAGAAAGAGAATAAAAATGAATGGGAACATTGGTGTTAAAAATTGTTCAAAATATCTGAAACTTATCCACCGACGGTCGTAATAATAACTGGACCAGACATGACAGTACCATTTAATGTTGTTTATAATCGTTCCAGGTTTAACTCGAAAGTACGTGGGAATGTTCTTTAACGAAAAGAAAATACAGTTTTCTTTGTGCAAGACGTAGTTTTCATCTGATGAAAACAAATGGCGACAAATCGATCGAAAGAAAAGGCAACAGTGAACCAGACAGAACAATCAATGGTCAGGTGGTGGAGGACATTGATAAGACTGCAAACCGGAGTGATGCTCAGGAAACACCGTGGATAATAATTTTTTTGAAATCGGAGTAGTACGACATAAAATACAATGAATAGTAGGTCAGACGTTGCCATGGCCACCAGGTAGATAGTGCTGCATTTGGAAAGACCACATTTGCCTCGAGCTGAAATTACAATCACCACGAGACTAACTGTAAGAGAAAGGACAAGAAGAGATTTCAAGTTGCTGATGGAGTATTATTCATGTACACTGGATGGAAAGACAAAAAGATGATTGTTGTACCTTGTAATATAAAGTTTAAAGGATTTGAACCACATAACAGTAAACACGTTCTAAATAGACCATTTGCACTTGTAAAAGACATAGTGAAGAATATGATCAGCGGATTGCTCATGAAAACACGATCATGTATTCTTTTCTTGGTGTCGGCAGTGGTTGATTTCATATGCTTCACAGACTACACAGACTGGCTGGGGTTTCCCATATGACCACAACATCCACCACAAAGACACTTTGGATCAGTTAAGCAAAGAATGGGAGACACCCTACATACATATGGATTGCAAAATTTCTGCATTTCGTTTTGAAGCCAACGCTTGTCACTTATCAGACTAAACGAAATTTTATCTTACTGTATATTGGCACAGACCTCTTCCTTACCTAATGCATCATACATGGTCCGAACCATTGTGCAATCACAAGAAAATATCTTTTATTTGGAATTGATGGTGGAAGGAAATGCATTGCTGAGGCAGATACAGATTTTTGGGCCTAGTATATGACCCTGAATAGTTGCTGCAGCGACGTTCGACAGTTAAAATGATTGTGTTACAGCAGCCGAAACCATTTTCATCTGTGGTCAGGATGAAACCAGGTAGAATGAGATTACGAGAATATAATCTCATTGAGTTCTTTGTTTTTTTTTGAGGGCTGCCTTATTGTGATTCACTATTTGTGATTTGTATGTGAAAGAATTGAATGTTTTTTTCAGGAATTAGAATTTAACTGTAAAAATAGGCACAATTGATTGATGAACAGAAAGCCAATCCTACGGTAAATGTAAGGCAAACAGTCCTAAGTGTGGCACACGACAGATTTAACATGTGAATATTGGGAAGGTCAGAGGTCATCGTACAAAATACAAAAAGCAAGTGACAGAGTTTGAGCCCCAGAGAGTCGGAATGTTTGCCATTATGACGCTAAAAGAAGAGAAATGCTTATAAATCAGGAAATTGGATTTGTAAGCTTTGAAGTGGCATGGGGTATGACAGATGGGAAGAGAATACACAGCGTTTTGTGATGTGATTACGGAAATGATATTTCCACGAATGATGGAGACTGCAACTGAGGTTCATTAATGTGTACTGCTCATTCAGGGTTAGAACACTTCGTAAATGGAAAGGCTTAATTCGATGCGATGCACTTATTGTCATTTATTAGAGATAGCTGTAATATTGCAGCTACTGAATTTAGTTATTGTTGAAACAGACTTTTTTTCCGATTGCTATTCGTATTTTTATTTTTATATGTTGCCTTAAAACTGATTGATGCACCCAGTTCTCATCGAGTGCTCTTCCTCCTAATGAAGCCACACATCACAAAGTTTAGGGCAGCGATCTCCGAACAATTAACTGTAGGCAGATTATGAATTGCAGATTTAACAATTGTTAATCTTATTCTAACCAGATACAGATGGCAAGTCGTGACAACATTTCCAACTCTATATCCATACTTATTAATGTTCAGATAAGACATTAGTGTAGCCATGGAGCACAACTTGTCCGAACCTTGCTAGAAGATTAATCAGCATCAAAAAAAATTGCTTGAATCAACATGATGATGTCTTCATGGAATTTTGTTGAATGACCGTTATTGCTTTCGGAACATATTGCATCTGTTTATCTTCAATGGGACATTTCATTTTGTAAACTTAGCATCAAACATAATCAACCAAACCATTGTATATTTACAAACTGCATTGAGAACTTCATCACTGTACAGTACAAAAATGAGGATGGTCATCCAAACGAAGCACTCACTGTTTCATATTCTTATGGTCATAGTTACCTTTGCAGTCACTCTGTCACTGGAATTGGGTGTCAATTTATTGACCCACATGCAATATAGGTCTACAGTAAAAGATACTCTTAGCAAAACTTACAATTGGACTCACAGGTAGTCTCCTCTCAGTGCTCCACACTTACGATAATGCTACATTTACAGGTCTCCACAGAAAAGCAAGAATGCTGTGTCATAAGTTTCTATTTGAGCAGTTTCCCACACTCAGTGCAATTCGATAATGGAATATCCTCCTCGTATCGTGTGACCACTGGAGCCAGAGGATCCGGGCTGAAATTCGTGATCCTTGTTCAGTACAATTACACAATCAGTAAGCACTTCAAATAGAGTCATTCCTGGAGATCCAGATCAATTGCACACAACATTCCAGTCGATCGCGGGATAATATAGAGTGCCTGAAAGCTGCAGACAAAAGGTTTTCTTTATTACAGTTGAGAAGTTACACGACAGAAATAGTTCGGAAATATTAACCGCAAACATTAATATCACACATGAAGAACTCATCCTGTCCCAGTCCAGTGGCCATTAAGTGAAGGGATAAATATAACCATTATGTATGTCGATGGATCAGCATTCAGACAGCACTCCATATCAGGGTGTAAGATACTCTGGAGAAGGAAAGACCAAACTTCACGACACGATTATACTCCAAGAATCCATCGCAGAATGTTTTTGCCCCAGAACTCTCAGTCTACTGTGTTGTACTAACCTCTGGCATTATGATAGTAATCTGTGTTCTCTGAAACTTACAGAGGCTTATTGGGTAAGAAATAAAATTTATTTGACTAACAAGTCTGCATTTTCCTTCAAGTGAACCATTTTGGATTGGAAGAAGACAGGCCATTATTGCATCAAATTGCCTGATCCACTCCCGTGATGTAACAAACCCTGTACCAGATATATCCCAGCAAGCAGTGTTGATGTGGCAACCCTGACATTTGGGCAAAACAGCAGGTCCCTGTATTCTTACTTCACTCTCACCAGCAAGATAATCCCTACCCCTCAATTGCCTCAAAGCATTCTGGGATAGCTCAGCACCTCAATGTGACCTTCAATAAATCACCTCACTTTAAACAGTGATTCGAAAACCATGAAACATTTCATCGAAGCAGAAGGAGCTGAACATGCTGAACTGCCCTGCGTGGGGTCAATGCCCAGAATGCTCATCCTCACCCAGGACAGGTTTAGTCGTAAACAAGTTCCCACAAAGTAAACACAGGTGAGTTTTTCCCACTCACCTCTGCTTTCCACTCATTCAGAGAACAAGGAACATGTGACGTTGTTAAGAAGTAGGTTGGCTCAAATCGGCTCAAGATCTTGAACTGCATCGATATAGCAAAGCAATTACAACTGTTGGCATTTATATCTCTATATAAATTTGTCTGTGTGGTGTTAATCAAAATCACTGCTTGGACAGATACGCCAAATGAAAATCGCATTGATGCCCCACACCATGTGACAAAGGACATCATTCAAAGCAGGGTCGACAAACGGTACATATTAGTTTAGCAGTGCGCTGCTGATGGATTAGAAATCAATTGGTGACTCTGATACATTGTCTAACTCAACAATCACCTCAATTCTGAACATCAGCACACGCAGCAGGGCTAAATTCTACTCTGTTTTGCCAGATATTCGTGAGCCTTATTGGAACCTTGGAGCAGTAAAATAAAATGAAATATCTTAAATTGTACTTCAGTCACCCCAAACCGACTACTCTTCCATCTGGGAAAACCTATTGTTCCACACAATCTCCAAAGTTCTGAGTCCTCTGGATGGGGTACAATAATAGGAATTTATCAAAATTGACGGAGACCTGCAGTCCAATGTATAACACGACGGTTTCACAGTAAATTGGTCTAAATTATATCCCGGATGTTCATCTCCAAAATGATAGAACCGGAAAAATAACAGCGACGATAATAAGAATAATAATAAATATAAACATAAATTCAGATCCAAATACGGAGTAACAATCCCAATCAAATGCCCTTATATGCCATTCATATAGACCAGTATCGTTTGGGGACCATCGAAATATAACACAACAAAGGGAAAGTGGGAAATATCTTGTTGACAAACCTGTTTCACCACTGTTGGATTGCTGCTGCCACAAAATTGAAGATCTCATTAATTTTAATATTCGACTCCGCCCGACAGTACTGTGCATCTTTTGATAAATAACACTACTCACATGTCTTTTGTAGAAACAAACAATCCAGAAAGACACATCGTATTTGGAACCCTGTGCTCAACACCACTCCCAGCAATCTGTCCTCACATATATCGTGGCCCCACACACCTACGGACTGACGAAAACACACAAGATGTTCAAAGAAATCTGTGCTGACACTCACTTGTCACTCCGTAATGACATACTCAAACAAAACATTGCCCACCTGGTATCTGCTCTCCCATTTCGAACAAGATACCTGAGAGAGATCCACCAACAAAATAGCTTTGCATCAAGGAATTCGAAACACCTTACTCAGAGGTTACTAAGATGTCGGTCGTTACAAAAACCATCTGACTGATAGTAGGGTTTGAACTACCACGGAGAGAGAACGGTCTTCCTCAACACTCTCTCGACCAGCCAGGGCCAGTGCTCATTCAAAATCCAACAGTGTGGCCTCAGTGCCAACCCATTCTGCGCGGTATAGAGAAACAGGCAATGCTGCACATTACTGAGGAGCCTCCTAATCAATAAACTACTCACTTTAAAATCAGTAAGTGGGGCATTGTCATCTGCCATCGGTATTTGCCATGCTAAATGGAAAGGAAGTAACTATTAATCATAGAGTGGAAATAAGTTTGATTTAATGCACAGATTTGTAAAACTGAATTGTTTCAAGACTTACCAGAAACACCAAAAATGGCAAAGACGGTATAGTGTAGTTTTTCGATAATTGTCCTTTGAACATACATTTTGCTGTTTGTGTAATAGCCTCTGATGTCCTGCTGCTGACAGTATGTCTGAATTGGAGAATTACCAGGTGCTGACACAGTTCAAAAGATATTATTTTATATCAAGTGGTGCCCCACTGGGCAACATTGAATTTTTATCCAACATTTTTAACAAACAGTTTATGACAGAAGGTTTATTTTAAATGTGTTGTGATTCTGTTCGCAGAGCTGGAAGTTTTTGTTGCAAACGTTTCGTCCCCTGGCTAGGCGACATCATCAGTGCTTGGGAGCCTCCTGCGAAGCGCTTCTTTGATGTTTGCTCCGGTGTTTATAGTGGTCTGTCCCTGCCGCTTCCGGTTGTCAGTTTCAGCTGTCCGCTGTAGTGGTTGGTATATTGGGTCCAGATCGATGTGTTTGTTGATGGAGTTTGTGGATGAATGCCATGCCTCTAGGAATTCCCTGGCTGTTCTTTGTCTGGCTTGCCCTATGATAGTAGTGTTGTCGCAGTCGAATTCATGTTGCTTATTGCCTGCGTGTGTGGCTACTAAGGATAGCTGGTCGTGTCGTTTCGTGGCTAGTTGATGTTCATGTATGCGGATTGTTAGCTGTCTTCCTGTTTGTCCTATATAGTGTTTACTGCAGTCCTTGCATGGTATTTTGTACACGACATTCGTCTTGCTCATGTTGGGTATCGGGTCCTTCATTCTGGTGAGTTGTTGTCTGAGCGTGGCTGTTGGTTTGTGTGCCGTTATGAATCCTAGGGGTCGCAGTACTCTGGCTGTTAGTTCCGAGATGCTCCTGATGTATGGTAGTGTGGCTAATCCTTTTGGTTGTGGTATGTCCTCGTTCCGTGGTCTTTCTCTTAGGCATCTGTTAATGAAGTTGCGCGGGTATCCGTTTTTGGCGAATACCTTGTATAGGTGTTCCTCTTCTTCATTTTGCAGTTCTGGTGTACTGCAGTGTGTTGTGGCCCTTTTGAATAGTGTGCTGATGCAGCTTCGTTTGTGTGTGTTGGGGTGGTTACTTTCATAGTTTAGGACTTGGTCTGTGTGTGTGGCTTTCCTGTATACTATTGTAGTGAATTCTCCGTTCGGTGTTCTCTGTACCATCACGTCTAGGAATGGGAGTTGGCTATCCTTTTCTTCTTCTCTCGTGAATCGGATTCCTGTGAGTGTGGCATTGATGATCTGGTGTGTTTTTTCTATTTCCGTGTTTTTAATGATTACAAACGTGTCATCGACATATCTGACGCAGAGTTTGGGTTGAATTTGCGGTAGGACTGTTTGTTCTAACCTTTGCATAACTGCCTCTGCTATGAGTCCCGAGATTTGTGATCCCATGGGTGTTCCGTTGATTTGTTCGTATATCTGGTTGTTGAATGTGAAGTGTGTTGTGAGGCACAAGTCCAGTAGTTTAAGTATGCCGTCTTTGTTGATAGGTTCAGCGTTCTGTTTTCTGTTCTGTATGTCCAGTAGGTTGGCTATTGTTTCTCTGGCTAGGGTTTTGTCAATCGAAGTGAACAGTGCCGTCACGTCGAATGATATCATGGTTTCTTCTTTGTCCATGTGTATATTTCTGATGATGTCCAAGAATTCCTGTGTTGATTGCATAGAGTGTTTGGATCCGCTGACCAGGTGTTTCAGTTTCTGTTGTAGTTCTTTGGCCAGTTTGTATGATGGTGTCCCTGGCAGTGATACTATGGGTCTGAGTGGGATGTCTGGTTTGTGTATTTGAGGTAATCCATAGAATCTGGGGGTGTTGTTGCTTTCCGGTTTCATTCTTTGTAGGTCAGCTCTGGTTATCTGTCCGTTTTTTTTTGTAGATTCCTTAGTGTGTTATTTATCCTATTGGTGAGTTGTGGTGTGGGGTCAAATTCCTTCATTTGGTAGGTGTTGATATCTGCAAGTAGTTGTTGTGCTTTTCGGATGTAATCAGATTTATCTAGGATGACCGTCATTCTGCCTTTATCTGCTGGTAGTATGATTATGTTCTTATCGTTTCTTAGTGATTTCAGTGCTTCCCTCTCCTTGGTGTTGAGGTTATGTGTTTGTCTTTTCCTTATTATCATAGGTACGACAGTTTGTCTCACTGTTTGTTGTGTCTCTTCTGTCAGTCCATTGTTCCTGAGTGTGCATTCTAGTGCTGCTAGGAAGTCTGCTGTCTTGGCGTCCCTGTGGTTGTAGTTGAGTCCCTTGGCCAGTATTGTTCTTTCCGTGTCTGTGAGCTGTCTGTGGGAGAGTTTTTAACCCAGGTGTGTGTTGTAGTGTCCTCTTTGTTGTGTGTTAGTTTGGCCATTTTTTCTTTTAGTGCCGTTTTTTTGCGGTGTGTTGTCCTGTTCTGTCCTATGGTGACAGCCTGTTCTATGGTCCGGGTCCATTCCTGATTCGTGGTTTTTGAAATTAACGACTTTTGGCGCGCAATTTCATGTCTGTATCTGTGAAGTCGGTTGTGCACGTCTGTGATCATTACCTGGATCATCCTGAATCCGTTCTGCTTGGCTGTTTCCCTGGCTTGTGGATTGTTGACTGGTGGTATGTATCTGACACATTGTGGAAGGATTCGATTCTTTCGGCATTCGTGTAGGAACCGGAGTTGTTCGTATGTGGCGCTTAGTCGGATAGCGCAGGATTCCCATTTCCTGGCTTGTCTCAGCGTCTCTCACCCGTAAGTGTTCAAAGTTTGTGCGAAGATTTGTAGCTTGGGTGCTCGTGGTTGTGGTTCTGTTCGCCGAGCTGGAAGTTTTTGTTGCAAACGTTTCGTTCCCTGGCTTGGCGACATCATCAGTGCTTGGGAGCCTCCTGCAAAGCGCTTCTTTGATGTTTCCTCCGGTGTTTATAGTGGTCTGTCCCTGCGGTTCCGGTTGTCAGTTTCAGCTGTCCGCTGTCGTAGTTGGTATATTGGATCCAGGTCGATGTGTTTGTTGATGGAGTTTGTGTCATAGGGCAAGCCAGACAGAGAACAGCCAGGGAATTCCTAGAGGCATGGCATTCATCCACAAACTCCATCAACAAACACATCGATCTGGACCCAATATACCAACCACTGCAGCGGACAGCTGAAACTGACAACCAGAAGCGGCAGGGACAAACCACTATAAACACCGGAGGAAACATCAAAGAAGCGCTTCGCAGGAGGCTCCCAAGCACTGATGATGTCGCCCAGCCAGGGGACGAAACGTTTGCAACAAACAATTCCAGCTCTGCGAACAGAACCACAACATATATTCAAATCTATTAACTTTAACATAAGCGTTTCGATAAAAATGCTTCTGAAATGGTTAATAAATCTTGAATGAAATGCACTAAGTTTGAGTTTGCTTGATTCTTTCTTCCAATCCAAGAAGTAAAATTAAATTTTCCCAAGTTTACACGTCCCACTCCCTTCCCAGCAAACCCTTTTCACTTGATCTGTCCAGTTGTGTTTCATCCAGTCATAAGGTTAATGCTGCGCCACCAAGTGGACCACTAATATAAATGCATCTTTCACACTGTCTGATAGAATTCTCCAGAGGCAGAATGATGAGACACCATTTCGTCTCAAATCGTCACACAAATCGTCACACCCGCGGGTCATGTGATAATAAAAATCAGGAACATTGCTCCACAGAAACGTATAAAAGGCAGGCAATGGAATTAGAAAGTTGAATCAGTTTAAGAACTAAAACTAAAAGTACTCCCAATGTCAGGACAGCCTGGGTTAGTAATGCATAACTCGACACCCCAAATGTCCAACTAAACATTCATCAGCCAAAAATGTCAACGTTCAGTCACATATGCAGGCACAACAGATGGACAAACCAAGGGTGGATTCTCTCAACTGGAGTTTTTCTCACACATATGACTCATGGAGCATAAATTCTAGGATCTATTTGACACACCACACCTCTCAAATCACATTAAGTGAGGCTGTGATATGTTTTATACAGGAATATTACTGAACAGAAACCCTCAAAAATTATAAATCACAGCTCGATTTCGATCAGGCAAGGCAGTACTCAGATGTACAGTCGGAATTCAGCACCAATCATTGCAACTGTTTGCAGAGTCTGGATCCGATCTGGTCTCGAGACTCTGAAGACGTCTCTACTGGTTATAGTTTATTAGTTCAGGAAGCTATATATGTAGTAGGAATCCCTTATGAAAACAATTGTAGATTTTTCAAATAATCCATCAATTTAGATTTGCCTCCGCCAAATCTGATATCTAGAACACCCAACGATCTGTAACTACTCGAGACCTGATAAGAAATTCACACAACAAAGTTTTCCCATGTATTTCAATTTATCATTTCATCGTTAAACATGAAATTTATACCTCTGTAAGGGACAAATGATCAACTTAAATACAGAAATTTACACACGTATGCCTTCTCAAATTTGAAATGAACTGCTCATTTGAAGAAAATCAGCACACACAGAGGCTCTCCCTAAGCGGTAAGAACATTGGTTGCATATGTTGTGGTTCTGTTCGCCGAGCTGGGAATTTGTGTTGCAGACGTTTCGTCCCCTGTCTAGGTGACATCCTCAGTACTTGGGAGCCTCCTGTGAAGCGCTTCTGTGATGTTTCCTCTGGCATTAAAAGTGGTTTGAATCTGCCGCTTCCGGTTGTCAGTTCCAGCTGTCCGCTGTCGTGGTGAGTATATTGGGTCCAGGTCGATGTGCTTATCCACAGATCAATCACAACTGCTGTTTCAAAGCATCACGCCAGGCAAAATGCGAATGCACCTTGAATGTCATAATTAATCCTGAGTCCGCTGCACATTTTACAGGAGTAGAAATTATCTAAAGCATTCACTGCATTCAAGTAAGTTTCACTTTATCTTGTTTTGTGATATTTCGATTGCCAATTATATTTAGAAAGTGTCTGAATGCTCTGAATTCTTCTTCAGCGGGAACAGTTTCTCTCTAAGCGAATCTACCAAAATATATCAGGGATTTAAGGGTTCACTCAAATTAAAAATTCCTGTTCAGCAGAGAACAGTTCAAATTTCTCAAAGTCGATGAGATGGATCATCCCAGGAACACTGTTGCGAATCAGTCATGCACCCTCTCTCATGACTTTGCATTTTTTTTGCAAAAATGTAGCACCTGAAACTGGATGCAATATTCCAGGTGAGACAACGGACTGTTTTATTTCAGTTTAACAGAATTCCTTTGTGCTTGTTGGCGGCAGCACTATTTATGAAGTTGGTATTTATTTGTTCTTCTGTCGACATGTCATGGTACATTCCCTGATTTGAGCACACATACACCGATGATCCTCTCCTTCTGCTCACCTTTGGATTTACACTTTTACTATTATATGTTCTTCTGAGTTCATCACAAAATAAAGAAGCACGTCACACATTCACGAGACTGAGATATATATGACACAAGGCGGTCGTTACTGGAACATCTGTTACTTTCCATTTGATGTCCTTCCCTGCAACATCTGTAAAAAATTGAAGTTCTACCTTGTTCTTCCAACATCGCAATAAATGACCTTAAATTGTTATTCATTTTTCTTCTTTAATTGTGCCTATTGGACCGAGGCAGAGGTTGTCACAACAAGTACACCAAACATTGAACTCCGAGGATGTCAATGAAAAGGCGACTTACATCCTGAAAAAGCAAACTTCTGGTAACAAATGTTTGACTACTACAAAACAGCGATTGGGATGAGTTTGATTTCATCGAAAAAGCAAATAGAAAATACTCTGAAGGTACAGCAGCCCAGACAAGACCTGAGCAGTGAGAATGGAGTTAGTTTTTCTTCTGTTATATGCTATATCCAGAATTTGCCTTACGCACAATGTACCTTTATATTTCCCATCACCAAGTCACCTATTACGTTTTCTATTTTCAGTTATTAAGGATAGCTAGATTAATTTATGCACAGAGTCCTGTAAGGGCAATTCACACCATCAAAAGGTGATGCAGAAGTCAGAAGATCGAGAAGGCGCTTCCCGTCAGTTTTTTTTCCTGTCGTGAGATAGTACTGCTGAACTAAGAGAGGATATTTCTGAGGGATGGTCCAGTAAAGATAAGTAAATGGAAGTCAGAAATAAGAAGGCGATGCGATTGTAATCGACTCCCCCAGTAGTCATAGTGAAATTGAAGAATAAATATGTAAAGAGATCTCATTTATATGTAAGAATAATGGAGTTGTAATAATAGTGAATTTCAACCTGCCAAACATAAATTGGGACAGCCATAATGTTAAGGACTTGGATGGTGAGGAATTTGGTA
Organism: Chiloscyllium plagiosum; assembly: GCF_037043375.1. Lineage (NCBI taxonomy): Eukaryota > Metazoa > Chordata > Chondrichthyes > Orectolobiformes > Hemiscylliidae > Chiloscyllium > Chiloscyllium plagiosum. The sequence continues at coordinate 92,388,231 of NW_028270156.1, read as the reverse complement.
CATGTGGTCAACAAAAGTTTCTTAATTAATATGTAGATGCATCCACCACAGAGAAAAAAAAAACTTCTCCTTGTCTTGTGATATAAGGCAGGGCAAGTGATTGAAGTGTTTGTAGCAGAGCAGTTTAGGGGCCAGTGACTATAATTCAATTAGTTTGAAAATACTTATGGAAAGGATAGGTCTTGTATAAAAGTTAAAGTTTCTCATTGGATTCGGGGAAACTTTGATAGTATGAAACAAAAACTTCTAAGAGTTCATAAGAGTAAATTGGTTGCATGTAAAGGGAGGGCCGACAAGTGCGAGGCTTTCATAAGTGAGATAATGAAACGTCAGCGGCATTGCATTCCTGTTAAAGTGAAGGTAAGGGTGGTAAAAGGAGGAAACAATGGAGAAATAAAGATGCTCATGTTCTGGTTAAGAATAAAAATGAGTTGCATATTAGATACAGACAAATGAGATTAAGTGAATTTCCTGAAAAATATAAGAGTTGTAGGTACATTTTTAAAAAGAGAAATCAGGAGGGAGAAAAGGGATATGATATGATATATGAAGATTGTACCAACCTTCACCACTTCCTCTGGCAGCTCATTCCATACATGCAACATCCTCTGCATTAAAAGGTTGCCCATTAGGGCCCTTTCATTTTTTTTCCTCTCTCACCCTAAACCTACACCCTCTAGTTCTGTACTCCCTCAACCCAGGAAAAAAATCCTGTCTATCCACTATAACTACGCCACTCAAGATTTTATACCCCTTGCCCTCAGATGCTCCAGTGAAAACAAGCAGCTTATTAAGCCTCTTATTATATTACTGAATGTGGCCGTGAAGATGGAGAAACCGAGAGGGAGTCCTTCATTAATCATGCTGCATTTTACATGAATGATATCATTCTTTAAATATCAGTTAGTTTAAGATCAAGGATGGGTGTCTTTTCAATTTCTAGAGCTTGCAGTTAATGGAAACTATTAATTATTTCTGTATTTGTAATAACTTTTATCAACCCGTCAATTTACATTTAGTTGTTACAGTTATCATGTGAATTACTGCACTTCACTGAGTACTTAACCAAAAAAATCCCCAAAGCACAATAAAGTATAACTGCAAATTAAATACTGTCTCTAATTATTACAAAATAAAAGTATTTAGCAATTCAATGACATCAAATTGCTGGGAATCTGGTAAGCTAGTCAGATCTGAGGTCAGCAAGAATTTACAGGAGGTCATTAATAAATTTACAGTGTGGTGAAATAATTGGCAAACGAAATTCGACACAGATGAATGTAACGTGATGTATCTTGGTAGGAATAGTGTAGCAGGTCACTTATTCGAATTTGCACGTCTAATTGGGAGAGACAGATAAAGGGGTCTCACACAATTACATCATTCACTAAAAAAATTGCCAAAGGAAAACGAAGACCATCAAAACACAAACAAAGCTCTAAGCTTTATGTATAAATGGAGAGATTTGAAAGTAGGAATATCTTGCTAAATTCCTACTAAAACTGGTTTCGACTTTAATTAAAAGTATTGCCTGCAGTTCCTGCTGCCACGTTATAGAATGGACACACAAGCAGTGGAGAGGATGAAGAGAGATTTAAAAGAGTGAAACACAAATTTTTGAGTGTGTATATTTTTGGAGGAGTTGTCGTGCTGTTCCCTTCTTTCTTGAAAAGCAAAATCGGCTGAGGAGTCAAAAATTATGAAAGGTTTTGATAAGAGCAGGGGCAGAGAAAACATTTCCTCCATGAGGTAGAGCAGAAGTAGAGGTTGTCAATAAAAAGAAGGAAGCATATGTCCGGTTTAGACAGTCTAGATCGAGTGAATACTTAGAAGAGTATAAAGGCAGTTGGAGTGTACATAAGTGAGAAATCAGGCGGGTAAAAAAGGGGACATCAGATGGCTTTGGCAAACAGAGTTAGGGAGAATCCAAAGGGCTTTGATAAATACATTAAGGAGAAAAGGGCATCTAGGGAGAGAATAGGGCCCTTCAAAGATCAGCAAGGCGGCCTTTGTGTTGAGCCGCAGAAGATGGAGCAGATACTTAGCAACTATTTTGTATCAATATTTATTGTGGAAAAGCAAATCGAAGATGTGGAATGCAAGTAAATAGATGGTGACATCTTGAAAAATGTCCATATTACAGAGGAGGAAGTACTGGATGTCTTGAAACGCATAAAGGTTATAAATCCCCAGGGCCTGATCAGGTGTACCCTAGAACTCTGTGGAAAGCTAGGGAAGTGATTGCAGGGCCTCATACTGAGATATCTGTATCATTGATAGTCACAGGTGAGGTGCCCGAAGCTTGGAGGTTGGCTAACGTGGTGCCACTGATTAAGAAAGGTGGTAAGGACAAATCAGGGAGCTACAGACCAGATAGTTTGATGTCAGTGGTGGGCACGTTGTTGGAGGGAATTCTGAGGGACAGGATGTACATGTAATTGGAAAGGCAAGGACTTTTTGGGATAATCAACATGGCTTTATGCGTGGGAAATCATGTCTCAAAAACTTGATTGAGTTTTTTTGAAGAAGTAACAAAGAGGATTGATGAGGGCAGAGTGGTAGACATTATCTATATGGACATCAGTAAGGCGTGCAACAAGGTTTCCCATGAGAGACTGGTGAGCAAGGTTAGATCTCATGGAATACTGGGACAACTCACCATTTGGATACAGAACTGACTCAAAGTTAGAAGACAGAGGGTGGGAGTGGAGGGTGGTTTTTCAGACTGGAGGCCTGTGACCAGTGGAGTGCCACAAAGATTGTTGCGAAGACCATTACATTTCATCATTTATGTAAATGATTTGGATGTGATAATAAGATATATAGTTGGTCCGTTTACAGATGACACCAAAATTGGAGGTGTAGTGGACAGCGAAGATTACTCCAGATTATAATGGGTTCTTTTTCAGATGGGACAATGAGCTGAGAAGTGACAGATGGAGTTTAATTTAGATAAATGTGGTGTGCTGCATTTTGGAAAAGCAAACTTTAGCAGGACTTATGGTCAGGTCCTAGGGAGTGTTACTGAACAAAAAGACCTTGAAGTGCAGGTTCACAGCTCCTTGAAAGCGGAGTCGCAGGCAGATAGGATAGTGAAGAAGACGTTTTGTATGCTTTCCTTTATTGGTCAGAGTATTGAGTACAGGAGTGGGGACATCATGGTGCAGCTGTACGGGACATTGATGAGGCCACCTTTGGAATATTGCGCGCAATTCTGGTCTCCTTCCTATCAGAAAAGATGTTGTGAATCTTGGAAGTGTTCAGAAAACATTTACAAGGATATTGCCAGGATTGAAGGATTTAACCCATCGGGAGAGGTTGAAACCGCTAGGGTTATTTTCCCTGAAGAATCGGAGACTGAAGGGTGACCTTATAGAGGTTTATAAAATCATGAGGGGCTTTGATAGGATAAATAGACAATTTATTTTCCCTGGGATGGGGGAGTTCAGAACGAGAGGGTGGGAGGGGAAAGATACAAAAGAGACCTAAGAGGCAACATTTTCACTCAGAGGATGATATATGTATGGAGTGAGCTGCCAGAGGAAGTGGTGACGGCTAGTACAATTGCAACATTTAAAAGACATTTGGATAGGTATATGAATAGGAAGAGTTGGAGGGATATGGGCCATGTGCTGGCAGGTGGGACTAGACTTGGTTGAGATATATGGTCGACATGGATAAGCTGGACCCAAGAGACTATTTCCGTGCTGTACATCTCTATGACTCTATGAGTCCCCACGAAATCCAAAAGGGAATTAAGATGAACCTTCGCTCCAAGGTATCTTTGTTCAACAACACTCCCTAGGACCTTACCATTAACTGCCTAAATCCTGCTAAGATTTACTTTCCCAAAATGCAGCACCTCGCATTTATTTGAATTCAACTCCATCTGCCACTTCTCAGCCCATTGGCCGAACTGGTCGAGATCCTGTTGTAATCTGAGGTAACCTTCTTCGCTGCCCACACACCTGCAGACTTACTGACTGTAACTCTTAAGCTCGGTTCCAAATCATTTTTATAACTGACAAAAAGAATAGGTCCCAGCACCAATCCTTGTGGCACTCCACTAGTCACAGGCCTCCAGTCTGAAAAACAACCTTCCACCACCACGCTCTGTCTTCTACATTTGAGCCAGTTCTGTATCCAAATGCCTAGTTCACCCTGTATTTAAGATCTAACCTTGCTGACCAGTCTGCTCTGGGGAGCTTTGCCGAATGTCTTACTGAAGTCCATATAGATCACCTGAACTGCTCTGTCCTCATCAATCCTCTTTATGATTTTTTCAAACAAGCTTAGTCAAGTTGTGAGACATGATTTCCCTCGCACCAAGTCACGTTGACAATCCCTAATAAGTCCTTGCCTTTTGAAATACATGCACATCCTGTCCCTCAGGATTCCCTGCATCTTTATGCGTTTCAAGACATCCAGCACTTCCTTCTCTGTAATATGGACATTTTGCAAGGTGTCACCATCTATTTCCCGACAATCTCTATCTTCTATATCCTTTTCCACAGTAAATACTGATGCAAAATACTCGTTTGGCATCTCCCCATTTTCTCCAGCTCCACACAAAGGCCGCTTTGTCGATCTCTGAGGGGTCCGATTCTCTCCCGACTTACCCTTTTGTTCTTAATGTATTGTAAAAGCCTTTTGGATTCTCCTTAATTCTATCTGCGAAAGCTATCTCTTAAATATACTCCTCCTGCTGTTATACTCTTTTTAGGATTACTCAGTCTATCCTGTCTATACCTTACATCTATTTCCTTCGTTTTCTTAACTAAACCCTCAATTTCTTACCTGGATAGGTGCAACTCTGACAATCCTGAACAAGCTAGACACAAAGCTGCCTGCCTGTTTGGCACCACATCCACAAACATTCAGTCCCTCCATCACCAGCACTCAGTGGCAGCAGTTATTACACTCTACATGGTGCACTGCGGAAATTAACCAATGATTCTAAGACAGCATCTTCCAAACACACAACCACTTCCATCCAGAAAGACAAGGGGAGCAGGTACTTGGGAGCACCACCATCTGGAAGTCCCCTCCAAGCCACTCACCATCCTGACTTGGAAATATATCGCCATTCCTTCACAGTCGTTGGGTCAAAACTCTGAAATTCCCTCCCTACTGGCAATGTGGATCAACCCACAGCACGTGGACTGCAGAAATTCAAGAAGGCAGCTCACCACTATCTTCTCGAGGGCAATTAGGGATGGGCTATCAATGCTGGACAGCCAGCGACGCCCAAGTCCCACAAATGAATAAACAATAAATCACCATTGTATGAAACGAATTGAGTATTAACAATATTCCAAATCCTTTCACACAAACACACACAGAAACGTCTCAAGTGTAAAGCATTGAACGTGAATATTTTTTCTCGCCTGGCCGCTGTTCAATTTTAGCTTGACTGCACTGAAATAGCTGTGTTCATAATACTCCCGCTTGGTGAAGTTCCATGAGCCAACTGGAAGGATGTTAAATGAATCATTAATGGCCTCAGCAGAACCTGCCAACCTGGCCCTGGCAACATTGTGCACACTCCGCCTCCCATGGCCTCTTCTACTCATTTGCTTGGATTTCCAGTTCCAGTAATGACTGCGATCGTGGACAGGAGGCTGTTCCAGTATTCAGTTAGGATACGCTGCTGTTAGCTATATGGTCTTGTTTAGGTGGGAGATCCTGAGTTTTCAGGCATGCCTCTCGTATTCAGGATATGGTATCCCAGACAATGGAGGACCCACCTACTGCTAATAAAATGTCAGCATTGATGGGAACAGACTCCACATTGTCCAACTGAGTGACCATCCTTTCCCTGTTTTGAAATCAATAAAATACCATTCAGATGGAAATATAAGAGGCACTGCAACTCCTTCCTTCCCTTAGGTGAAAGTGTGGACTGCAGATGCTGGAGATTTGTGTCAAGATTAGAGTGATTCGGGAAAAGCAGAGCAGGTCAGGCAGCATCCGATGAGCAGGCTTCACCATTCCTGATGAAAGGCTCTTGCTCAAAGCGTCGATTTTCCGCTCTTCAAATGCTGCCTTACCTGCTGTACTTTTACCAGCACCATTCTAATCTGACTCTTTTCTTCCCTTGAAATTTTACAGCCTATTATCCACCTCATGACCTTGCAGCCTGTCCCCGCAGGGCTGATAGAACCCAGTCTGATTAATGTAAACCTGGTTCCAATATACAAGAACATGAAAGTGTGGCAAACAGGTCAATATTGATAAAGTTCAACAAAAACAGTCTTTACGTACTCTGAAATTCAGAACTATGACTTGGGCTGAGATCAATAAAAATGGAAGAAGTACAGAAACAACCACTGTCATCCATCAGAAACAATTTTCTCTGAATGTCAATGCATAGTCCACTATTTGGAATGGATCAGTGCATTTGAAAAGCTAATGAGAAGCAGCAATATTTTGGATCAGATGTGCACACAGTTTGAAGTTGTTTCTTGCCTCAGTTTTGCTAGAGGTTTCGCAGATACATTTCAATTAGCATGAATTAAGTTTCCCAAAGTGAGCATCAAATTCTCTTATTTATGAGGCGCTTTAATTGCAAATGATGTACTGATTGCCAAACAGGAGAAAATTATTGGCATGTACCAGAAGAGTTAGGAAGGATGACCAGACACATGAAACAGGGGCTTTCAAAAAGAGTGAATGAGTTTTAGAGGTCATCTGAGGAAGTTATCAAGATAATAAAGCCAATTAAGGGTGCTCGGTCATAAACATGGACAAAAGGAAGAAATACAACAATCAGAGAACCAAAGAACAGGGTTTTTATATAGAGGGTAGAAGACAGTGCGTGGATCAAGACCATGAAGAATTTGAAGATATACATAAGTTTAAAGTTAAAACATTAGATGGCTCTGAGCCAGTTAAGATCTCAGTCATTTCTCGATAAACACAAATTTAAGTTTAACAGCCTTATCCAAACAACATTAAATGGGACTTGTATTTGCTGTGCATATCTCATGATTTCACAAAATATCATCGTTTTATGAATGGAATAAAGTGCAATTTCCAACGTTTCAGCAATGTATTAAATTGCAGTTAACATAAATGATCAATTTTCGAAAATTATCTTCCAACATCCAGACTGATACAGGCATTTTTTTCCATAAGCTACATAGGTTTGACATAAAAACATTGGTTCTGCTCACAGATCAGAGCCGAATAGTACAAAACCACATCAGAATTAATCTCGAGACACTGTATCAATGAACGTTTGGGGTTGCAGTGCCTCTGTGTTCTGAGCTTCGACTGCAATCTCTTCCCATTCCCTAGTTTTTCTGGGTACGTTGCAGTTCCAGTCTGTTTGTATTTCATCATTCCTGACACAATATGTCGACAAGTAAATAAGGGTCGAGGACACATTGAATTTGGAACTGGGGAATGAACCCGGCCAGTTGTTAGATTTGAAGGTAGGTGAGCACTTTAGTGACAGTTCCCACAATTCGGTTATATTTATTTTAGCGCTGGAAACGGATGTTCATATACCGCAGGGCAGGAGTTATAGCTGGGACAAAGGCTATTATGATGTGATTAGGCAAGATTTAGGATGCATAGGATGTGGGAGGAAACTGTAGGGCATGGCACAATTGAAATGTGAAGCTTATTCGAGGAACAGCCACTGCATGTCCTTGATAAGTATATAACTGTAAGGCAGGGATGAGGCTGTCGAGTGAAGGAACCATGGTTTACTCAAGAAGTTGAATCTCTTGTCAAGAGGAAGAAGAAAACTTATGTTTGGACGAGATGTGATGCCTCAGTTAGGGTGCTTGAGAAGTACAGGTTAACTAGGAAAGACCTAGATCGAGAGCTGAGAAGATCCAGGAGTGGACATGAGAATCCATTGGCGGATAGTATCAAGGAAAACCCGGAAGGTTTATCAGGAATAAAAGAATGGCTCTAGTAAGATTAGGTCCAATCAAGGATAGTAGTAGGAGGTGTATGTGGAGTCAGAGGAGATAGTTTAAGCACGAAGTGAATATTTTTCATCAGCATTCGTGGTGGAAAACGACAATGTTATTGAGGTGAGTATTGAGATACGGGCTACCAGACTAGATTGGAGTCGGGTTCACAACGAGGTGGTGTTAGCAATTCTCGAACGTGTGAAAGTAGATAAGGGCCCTGGCGCAGATGCGATTTATCCGATAAATCGCTGGGAAGGCAGAGACGAGATTGCAGAGCCTTTGGTTTTGATCTTTATTTTGTCATTGTTTACAGGAATAGTGCCAGACAGCTGGAGGATGGCAAATATTGCTCCCTTGTTCAAGAAGGGGAGTTGAGACAACTCTAGCAATTATAGGCCAACGAGCCTTACTTCGGTTGTGCGTAAAATGTTGGAAAGGGTTGTATGAGATAGGATTTATAATGATTGAGAAAAGAATATGTTAATTAAGAATAGTCAACACGGTTTTGTGAAGGGTAAATCATGCCTCACAAAACTTAATGAGTTTTATGAGAAGGTGATGAACAGGTGGGTGAGGGTAAAGCGGTTGATGTGATAAACATGGATTTAAATAAGGCGTTTTATAAAGTTCCCTACGGTAGGCTATTGCACAAAATATGGAGGCATGGGATTGAGTGTGATTTAGCGGTTCAGGTCAAACTTGGCTAGCTGAAAGAGGACTAAGGTTTGTGGTTGATTGGAAGTGTTCATTCTGAAGTTCATTAACTTGTGTTGGACCACAAGGATCTCATTTGGTGCCAGCGGTGATTTTCATTTTGACAAATGACTGGGATGAGGTTGTAGAAGGATAGCTTCGTGAATTTGCAGATGACACGAAGGTCGATAGAGGTATGGATAGTGCCAAAGGATGTTGTTCGTTCCAGGAGGACATAGATAAGCTGCAGAGCTCGGCTGAGAGGTGGCAAATGGAGTTTAATGTTGAAAACTGTGAGGTGGTTCACTTTAGAAGGAGTAACAGGAATGCAGAGGACGACGCCAGTGGTAAGTGTCTTTGTAGTGTAGATAGACAGAGAGATGTCTGTGTCCATGCACAGAAAGTTGCCATCCAGGTTGATAAAGATATTAAGACGACCTACATTGTTTTGGCTTTTTTTAATAGAGGAATTGTGTATCGGAGCCATGAGGTTATGCTGCAGCTGTGCAAATCTCTGATGCGGATGGTGTTGGAGTTCCGATCCCCACATTATAGGAAGAATGTGGATGCTTTGAAAAGGGTTCACAAGATATTTACTGGGATGTTCACTGGAATGGAAGGGAGGTCTTACGAAGGAAGGCTGAGGGACTTCAGGCTGTTGTCATTAGAGAGAAGAAGGTTGAGAGGAGTCTTAATTGAAACATATGAGATGATCAGAGGTTTGGATAGGGTGGACGATGAGAGCCTTTTTCCTCAGATGGTGATGGCTTGCATGAGGGGACATACCTTTACATTCGGGGCGTGATAGAAATAGGACAGATGTTAGAGGTAGTTTATTTACTCAGAGAGGTGTAGGGTTGTGGATTGCCCTGCCTGCAACAGTGGTACACACGCCAATTTTAAGGACGTTTAAATGGCCATTGGACAGACATATGGATTAAAATGGAATAGTGTCCGGTAGTCTGGGCTTCAGATTATTTTGACAGGTTCACACAACATCGAAGATCGAAGGGTCTGCATTGCACTGCAATGTTGAATGTTTGATTCTCTATTTTCTCTGTATGGAGCTAACTACCAGAGGAAATGTTAGAAACAAGTACAACTAAAACATTGGGGAGACACTTGAGCAGGTACATGGAGTGGAGAAGGTTTGAAGAGGTATGGGCCAAACGCCGGCAAATGCGTTTAGGTAACCTGGTTCGCATGGTCGAGGTGGATTGAAGAGTCTGTTTCTGTGCTAAATGTCTCCAGTTACTGGAAGAGAAGGATACCGAGATAAGACATGCTATGGAGTCAATCACAATTTACAGAGATCCTCTGGGCTGGAGTACGTTTCAAATATGTGGAGAAATAAGCGAGACGAGAAAGTTACAACGATGGTAACTGTTATAGGAGTTAGAATGATTGAAGACACTGGTTGACAAAATGTGCCACAGATACAGTTTCAGAGAGGGAACACAGAACACAAGGATCCCTGGAAGCATTGCCACCGTCTCTTGGTAGCGCTGCTTTCACCTGTGTTGTACTGATGCTCACGAGACAGCACAGGACTGGATTGATGACTGTGAACTCCTTATGCCGTCTTACTACAACATACATTAAATTAGGGATGGTGATTAAGCCTGGAGTGTGTCCGTACTGTGCTTCAACTCCAGAAATGTATCTACGCCACACTTTGTTAGCCGATGATTGGAGCCCTCCTATTGATCTCTGCTCTGTTCACAGTGAGTGATCTTACCTCGCTGCAGGATTTATTGAAAGCTCCAGGCCTCCATTAATGTTTGTCCCCCTGGATAACAAACCATCTTCAATGACGTGATGGACGACACACTCAGCAATTGTGAGATCTATGGAGACAAGAACTTCCTGAATACATACAGGAGACAGGGAGATAGACAGAATGGGAAATTAGACTGATGAGGTAAGGCTGACATATAGATAATGGCACTTAGTACCACAGAGACCCTGATAGACAGAAGTAAGTTTGGAAACAGATTTGTTGGGAGTTATCAGTTATCTGTAAGAATAATAGGATGGTTATGGTAGGGGATTTGCAACCATTGACTGGGACTGCCAAAGTGTTAAGGGTTTAAATGGAGAGGAAATTATTAAGTATGTACTAGAAAACTTTCTGATTAACTATCTGGATGCACATATTACAGAAGGTGTAAAACGTGACCGAATGTTGGGAAATAAGGCAGGGCAAGCGACTGGGCTGTCAGTGGGGGAGCACTTTGGGGCCAGTAATCATATTATTATTAGTTTTAAAATAGTGGTGGAAAAGGGTAGACCTGATCTAAAAGTTGAAGTTCTAAACTGAAGGAAGGCAAATTATGATTATATTAGGCATCCACTTTCAAAAGCTGATTGGGGCAGATATTCACAGGTAAAAGGATGGTTGGAAAATGGGAAGCCTTCAGAATTGAGATGACGAGAGTCCAGAGACAGCATATTCGTGTCAGGTTTGGAGGAAAGATTGGTAGGTGAAGGGAATGCTGGATGAGCAAAAAAATCGTGGATTTGGTTAACAAAGCAAGGTAGAAAATGTCAGGTACAGACACGATAGATCGAATGAATCCTTGGAAGAGAACAAAGGCAATAGGAGTGCACTTAAGAAAGAAATAAGGAGGGCAAAAGGGGGGCATGAGAGAGATTTAGCAAACAGAGTTAAGGAGAATCCAAATGCAAAACATGAAATGTATGCAGTATGAAGCAGAGCGGGCACAGTCTCAGACGAGAAACAGAGTTCAGGTTTCAAATCAAATCAAAGATGTGTTCATTTTATTTTGCTGGATCTCTATCAATACTTTTCACACGCCTTCCAGGGGAATGAATTCGCTGGCTCAACTCTCATGCATCAACATTGGAGTTATCATATAACCCTCCCACCCTGTTAGCAACGTGCGCAGCAATATCATAGAGCCATTAGATATGGACAGCAGGGAAAACACAGACTTCAGTCCAACTCGTCCATGTCCAACAGATCTCCTAAACCGATCCTGCCGCGATTGCAACCACTTGCCCCATGTCTCTCTAAACCCTTGCTATTCAAATACACGTCCAGATTCCTTAAAAGTATTGGAATTGTACCAGCCGCCAACAACTCATCTGGCAACTTATTCCAGACACTCATCACTCTCGGCGTGAAGCCGTTGCCCCTCATTGCCTTTCGAATTTTCACCCTCCCACACCAGATCTATACCCTTTATTTCTGCACTGCCCCACCTGAGCGGAAGGAACTTGTCTATTTACCATATTCATGCCCCTCATGTTTGAAAAACCTCTATAAGATCAGCTCCCAGCCTCTGTCGCACCCGGGAAGATAGTGACAGGCTATGCAGCCTATAAATGTTTCCATCTTTTCCACTTTCAAATGTAGGATGTAGCGCTGTCTGAAGCAATCATCTTAGCAGCTGATCTGTCGCGGACAAACGCTGCAGGAAGGCGTGATAACTTGCTGAATGTGCTGTCAGGCGAAGATTGCATAAGCAACATGAGCTATTGAAAAAAACGTGCAACTGAGTTCTGAGCTGTTGCTGACACCAAAGTAACTGTGTCATTCGGGAGCGAAAAGAATCCCACTGTTAGATTACAATTCAAATGCATTTGGCATAAGGGTCGTAGCAGTTGCACAGCAGCATATCGCCATGACTCCAAAGGTCTGTGAGTACCAAGGAGCACAGTGTGCGATCGTTGAAGGTACGGTTCTCCAGACGATATTTGTCAACATGACAAGCTGTAGCTGGGCTGGTGACATTGCGATTGAAATTGCATGTGTCTGCACTTTGTGGACAATTTTAGATATCAGAGCAAATGGTTATCTCGAGTATGTGCGTTTGGAAAGGTAATGTGGAAGCATTGGAAAAGTTGTGGAGGGGATTTACCAGTATGTTGCCTGAGAGATTTGAGGCTGTTCTCATTGGAAAGAAGAAGGCGAAGGGGGATTTGATAGAGACATGCAAGAGGATCAGGGGGTGAGATAGGGTAGACAGTGAAAGCTTTTTTCCTACGATGATGATGTCAGTTTGTATGAGGGGACATAACTACAAATTGGAGGCTGATAGATTTAAGATGATATCAGATGCAGGTTCATTAAATAGAGAGTATTAAGTGCATGGAATGCCCTACCTGCCAATGTAGTTAACTCAGCCACATTAGGGAGATTGAAACAATCCTTGGATAAGCACATGGATGATGATGGAATAGTGTAGGGAGATGAGCTGAGAATAGTTCATAGGTCGGCGCAACATTGAGGGCCGAAAGTCCTGTTCTGCGTTGCATTGTTCTATGTTCTATGTTGTCGAATAGGGCCCCTCAAATATCAACAAGGCCGCCATTGTGAGGCGTTGCTGGCGATGGAGGAAATAATAAACGAGTGTTTTGCATCAGTGTTTACTGTGGAAAAGGACATGGAAGATATAGAATGGAGGGAAATAGATGGGGACACCTTGAAAAATGTCCATATGACAGAGGAGGAAGTGCTGGATGTCTTCAAACATATAAAAGTGGATAAACCTCCAGGTCCTGATCAGGTGTACCCTCGAACTCTGTGGGAAGCTACGGAAGTGATTGCTGGGCCCCTTGCTGAGATATTTATATCATCGATAGTCATAGGTGAGATGCTGGAAGACTGAAGGTTGGCAAACGTCGTGTCACTGTTTTAGTATGGTGTTAAGTACAAACCAGGGAACTATAGACCAGCGGGCCTGACGCCTAAGACAAGAGTAAAGGAGAACAGTTCTGAAAAATATTTTCACACTTAGAATAAACTATCTTGATGCAGCATTGGTTGAAATAGTTTCTAATCTAAGGATAGAACTCATGGTGTTTGCGTGGACAGTGTTATTGCTGTAAAATTCCAGATTCTGTGTTTTTCTTATTTCATTATGATGTACTGAGCAATAACATTCCTTGACAATTGGCATTAAGCGTGTTATTGTAATTAAATTGTTCATTGACAGAAAATTGGAAAACAGCAAAAAAAATCTGCGAAATAGAGTCAATGTGTAACTTCGATCTCCCCAAGGAGCTTCCACACAGTAATAAGGCAGCATTTCAGGGAATGCATCAGCTCAGAGTTTCAAACAAGGAGCTTGCCAGTTGCCTGAAGGGACTGATCATCTTGCATGGAAGAAATGTTTCGGCCAATTGATCACCTGGTCTTCTACACCACCCTTGCCTTTGCTGGCATTCCTGGTAAGGCATCATGATAATTGAATTTGTTTAAATCTGCTGATAATATGCTCTTAACCTTTTGCTGTATAAGAATAACGTCTCCAGTTCACTACTGGTTAGCCTTATCCAGACACCAGAACAGTGATAGCAATTCACTGAGCACCATTCTTGGTACAATTCTCCACTGACAGAGATGCCCAACTTCACTGCTGCTGCAGCAGTTTCAGATGACAGTCTTCTATCAACTGTTTCACTTTCACATGATTTGAAATTATGCGGAGCGATCAGGCAGGTTAGTTCTGAAGAAGTGTCAGTGTACTGGAAACATTAACTCAGCTTTCTCTCATCTAGATGTTGTCAGTCCCACTGTGAAATTTCTGCTTTTGTTGTACAAATGAAGCCTGATTTCGCTCGAATTTTGAAGTTTAAGGGATGATCTGAGCGAAATCCTTCAAAATATTAATGGCAAAAGAGAGGAAAGGTTAGCTATTTCCATTCCTGGTAGATTCTAGAATGAAGGAGCACAATATGAATATGGGGGAGAGAAAGTTAAGGAGAGATGTGGGAATCACTTCTCCACACAAACGATGGGAAATGTTTGGAACTCTCTTCCGCAAACAGCAGTGGATGCTTCATCAGTTTTGAAATTTAAATCGGATGTCATTTTTTTCTGTAAGTAAAGGAATCGAAGGATATGTCCTGCACGGTAGTTTGCAAAGCTTTATCTAACTAACATATCTTCTGGAAAATCTTTCTTCCTCACTGTCTTTGATCAAGTAATTCCAGTCTTGGGAGATATCCCTCCTCCTCCCTGCATGTTGAGATACTTGTCATGTACAGATGTGTAGATTTACAGTGTAAATATATCAGCAGTCCTAACACGCACAAATTGTCCTTAACCAGCCCGGGCATGCTGAGGAATGTTGTCCTGTGTGTCTTGTTTGAAATCTTGTGCAGTTTTTGATAATCATTTTTTCCTGATCCTGATGTGACTCTGATCAGAATTTCATTCAGTGATAAGAGTGGAAAATAAACCAATCAAAGGAGGCTTGAGATTGCTTTATTGACAGTCCAATCACCAGCCCTATGAGTGAGCTGGGAGAGAATTTTCTAATGGGGTTCTCCTCTTGTCAGAGTTGGAGCTGATAACTTAAAGAGTCTACTCCAAACATTCAAATAGTTACCTGGAATTCCTTTTGCTCTCCTAGCATGCGCTCAACTTCTGTCAAAACTCCATAATCTCTGAAACGACTGGGCTGGAGGAGCATCTGAGGTGGCTCCAAAAGTGTTAGACTTCAAACCCACTCAACACCAACCACTTCCACTCACACAGTGCACTGGGTTTCGGTGGTAAAATCTTACTGCTTTTCTTTGGAACAGGCGAAGTAGTTTCTAATCAATCATTCATTGCTTCTTTTCCCATTTGTCTTCCACAGTTAATTTGCTGGTGATTATTATCCTTTCCCTAGGATATTGCGGAGTTTCTCGTTCCACTACTCGTTACCTGGTGCTTATGGCAGTTGCCGATCTGATGGTCATTATCTCTGGTGTTATACTGAGGAGATTTACCTATTATTATTACCCACTCTGTTTTTTGGCCATCCCTCCTGTGTGTCGTGTTGCTCGGGTCTTAACGTTTGCTGCTACCGATTGTTCTGTCTGGTTCACCATCACTTTCTCCTTTGACAGATTTGTTACGATTTGTTGTCAGTAGCTGAGTACAAAAAATTGCACTGAGAAAACTGGAACTGTGGTTCTAACAACAACATGCACCCTGTTCTTTTTGACAACTATCCCCATCTATTTAACAATTGAGCCTCGGTGGATTATCAATAATGTGCCATTCTACAGTAAAAGAAAGTCAAGCTACTATACTGAGACTTGGTGGGTGGCATTCGATTGACTTGATACGGTTTTTACCCCTTTACTACCATTCGTTTTAATTCTGTTGCTCAATGCTCTGACAGTCAGACACATTTTAATAACCAGTCAATTTCTGAAGCGGTTAATGCGTCAGATCAAAGGAGAGAAACGCAGAGACCCAGAGATGGAGAGCAGAAAGAAATCTATGATTTCGCTCTTCGCCATATCTGGGAGATTCATCCTCCTGTGGTTAATCACTGTTATAGATTTCTTATATTATATCATTCAAGGAATCCATCCTGATGATTACTCGCCTTTTCTATTTCACTTGAGGAAAGTTGGTTTCATGTTGCGGAATCTAACTTGCTGCACAAACACATTTATTGATGTAGTAACATTGTCGAGGTTCAGAGCAAATATCAGTAACACAGTAAACTACCTGGTTACGTGAATTCCTTGTGTTATGAAAAAATAAAACTCATCAAGTAAACGCACAGGAGGGTCATTTTGTTTCCCGACGGATAAATGAGTTTTAAAAGTTCACTCATGGGATATGGACATCGCTAGCTGGGTTAGTTTTTATTACCCTTCCCTAGCTCCCCCGTGGGAAGTTGTTTGTGAGCTGCCTTCTTGAACTGCTGCTGTGCATGTGCTATATGTCAACCCACATAATTACAAGGGAGGGTCGTCAGGGAATTCAAGCCAATTTTACGAAACAAACCGTTCTATATTTGCAAATCAGGAATGTGAGAAACTTGGAGGGGAACTTGCTGGGGTGGTGTTCCCATGTATCTATTGGCCTTGTACTTCTGGATGGAAGTGGTCAGTTGCTGTCTGAGGATTTGTGATGAACCTCTACCGTGCACCTTATAGATAGTACGTACCGCTCCTCCTGAGCTTTAGTTGTGGAGGCATTTGATGCTTGTGGATGTGGTGTGAAAGAAGCGGCTTACTTTGTCCTGGAAGGTATCGAGTGTCTTGAATGTTTGTTGGAGCTAGACCCATCCACGCAAGTGGGAAGTTTTCCATCACACTCCTGACAGAGTGTCTTTATACCAATGCAGGCAAAGCGATGAGCTGAGAACATGCGGATTCCCTATTGTAGCACAACGCAAATGAATTGGCCAGGAAAATAGAATTTCTTTCTGGGTAATTCTTTCAGCTTAGAACCGTCTGTCACCTTCCATCAAAATTACATTATTCAGTGGGTTCTAATGAAACGAAACAGAATGGTTAAACAGAAAATGTTTCACTATTAAATACATGACCTTACTGTTCAGTAACAGTTCAACAAACTGTTCAACACAGAGCGACATATGAACTGTTTCGACGCGTGAAGTTGCAGCATGCTATCACAAATCGTCACAAGAACCCAACCACCAATGGAATGATAACAAATGCCTTAGCTCCCTATTTTTCAACGTCAAGCTGTTCAGTTCCAATGGGCTGCTACTCCAATGTGGTCTAATCAGAAATTTTCTGTCCCCCGGAGCAGAGTCGAAACAGTGCAACAAATTTCCCTCTCTGCTGGCCTTCCCACGCCATTGCATGGAGTTGGTGGCGGGTGAAAACACTGAAGGATTCAGTCAGAGAGGAATTGTTTGGAGGTGCCAGTGTTGGACGAGGGTGGACAAAGTTAAAAATCACGCAACGCCTTATCATAGTCCAACAAGTTTATTTAGAAGCCCTAGCTTACAAGGCGCTGCCTCTTCATCAGGTGGCTGTGGAACATGATCGTACAACACAGAATTTACACCAAAACTGTTACAGGACAATGACAACTTTAGTTGTTTAAACAAGAAATCACACAACACCAGGTTATACTTCTTAAACAAATGTAAATTACGCCTATCATCTTTTGAAATGGGATATGATGGTTGAGGTTCTTTAATATGTAAATATCAGAATTGCATTCTCAAGGTGGCGTCAGCTTATCTAATAATAGAACGTATGACATAGAACATAGAAAAGTACAGCACAGAACAGGCCTTTCGGCCCACGATGTTCTGCTGAGGCTTATTCCTAATCTAAAATAAAATTACCTAACATACGCTCTTCTCAATTTACCACTGTCTATGTGCGTGTCCAGCAGTCACTTAAATGTGCCTAATGACTCTGCTTCCACCACAGCCGCTCGCAATGCAGTCCATGTGCTCACAACTCTCTGTGAAAAGAACATATCTCTGAAGTCTCCTCTGTATCTTCCTCCGAACACCTGAAAACTATGACTCCTCGTGCACTCAATCATGCCCTGGGGAAAAGTGTCTGACTATCATCTCGGTGTTTGTTTCTCCAGAGAGAAATGTCCGAGCTTTATCATCCTCTCTTCATAAGACAAGCCTTCCAGTCCAGACAGTATCCTGGTAAACCTTCTTTTCACCCTCCCCAAAGCCTCCGTATCTTTCCTATAATAGGGCGACCAGAACTGGACACATATTCCAAGTGTGGTCTCACCAGGGCTTTGCAGAGTTGCATCAAAACCTCGTGGCTTTGAAACGCAATACCCCGTTAACGAAAGCCAAAACAGCATATCCTTTCTGAACAACCCTATCCACTTGGGTAGCAACTTTGAGGGTTCTCTGCATTTGAACACAAAGACCCCGCTGTTCCTAAACACTGCCAAGAATCCTGTTTTTAATCCTATATTCTGCATTCAAGTTCGACCTTTCAAAATGCATCACTTCGCATTTATCCAGGTTGAACTCCATCTGCCATTTCACAGCCCAACTCTGCATCCTGTCAATGTCACGCTGCAGCCTACAATAGCCCAGGATATTATCAACGGCACCTCCAACCTTTGTATCATCGGCAAATTTAATTTTCCACCCCTCAACCTCCTCATCCAAGTCATTTATAAAAAGTACAAAGCGCAGAGGCCCAAAAACACAGCTCTGCGGGACACCATTCGCCACTAACCTCCAGGCAGAATACTTTGCATCGACAACTACTCTCTGCCTTCTGCCAGCCAAGTAATTCTGAATCCAGGGAGCCAAGCCTCCCTGTATCCCATAATTGCTGTCTTGAGGAATGAGCTGATCATTGAGAACCTTAACAAATGCCTTGCTGAAGTCCATGTAGACTACATCCACTGCTCGACCTTCGTCAACCGGTCTCGTCACCTCCTCAAATAACTCAACGAGCTTTGTGAGGCATGACCTGCTCCTCACAAAGCTATGCTAACTGCCTTTAATCACGCTATGCGTTTCCAAATAATCATAAATCCTATCCCTCAAAATTATTTTTAAAGTCTTGCTGACCACAGACATAAGACTGACTGCTCTGCAATTGCCAGAGATTTGCCCATTACCCATCTTGAGAAGAGCAACAACAAGCGCATCCCTCCAATCCTCTGGTATGACTTCCGTGGATAGTGAGGAAGAAAAGATATTCGTCAGCAGGTTAGCAACCTCCTGTTTCCCTTCCCAGATCAACCTAGGGGAAATCTGGTCTGTCCCTGGAGGCTTATTAATCTCAATGTTTGCCAAAATTTCCAGCACATCAACTTCCTCAATCTCTATCTGTTCAAGCCTATTTCCCATCGCCTCAAAGTTCTCATTAAGTCCCCTTTCCTTCGTGAAAACTGAAGCGAAAAAACTCATGTAGGGCTTCCCCTATCTGATCAGACACCACGCACACAAGTTCGCCATGCTCTCCCTGACCGGCCCCACCTTCTCCTTGATGCTTTTGTATTCCTGACCGAAGAGCCTTTTCCATGCCTACTCACCCCAGCTCTCCTCATTCCATTTCTGAGCTCTTTTCTACAGCTTGTAATCCTCTGAAGCTGTGATAGATCCTTGCTTCCTCCACCTTATGGAAGGTGCCTTCTTTCTTTTGATGAGAATCACCTCTGTCTCGTCATTCAACGCTCCTTAATCTTACTCCTTCTTGCCTGTTTCAGAGGAATAAATTTATGCATCACTCGCACCAACCGCACCTTTAACTTTCTCCACATGTCTGTTGTGCCCTTTCTGTGGAACAATTGCACACAATCTGCGTTTTCCAACTCCTGTCTGATAGCGTCATAATTTACTTTTCCCCAATTAAATATATTTCCATGGTAACAGCTCCTTTCCCCTTCCGTGGCTATGGTAAATCTGAGGCAGTTGTGATCACTGTCACCAAAGTCTTCTCCATTGCTCATTGCCGTGCACAAAATCCAAAATAGCCTCTCCCCTTGTCGGCCTGTCAATATACTGAGTAAGGAAACCCTCCTGAACACAGTCAAAAAACGGCTCCATTCAAACCATCTGAATGAAGGAGGGTCCAGTCAATATTGGGAAAGTTGAAGTCGCCCATAACAACAACCCTGCACCATCTGTATTTTTCCAACATCTGCCGGCCTTTGAGTTCTTTGATCTCCCTCCTGCAATTTGGGGGTCTACAAAAAAAAACAATTAGGTAGATGCTCATTTGCTGTTCCTAACTTCCACCCATACTGACTCAGTAGACAAGCCTTCCTCGACAATCTTCATTTCAGCAGCTGTGATGCATTCACTGATTAGCAATGCTACACCCTCTCCACTTTTTCCACTCTCCGTGTTCTTTTTAAAAGTTCTAAATCCTGGAACATGTAGCAATCATTCCTGCCTCTGTGCAACACATGTCTCCGTTATGGCCACAACATAGAGTCCCAAGTACTGATCCAATCTACAAG
Source organism: Chiloscyllium plagiosum (assembly GCF_037043375.1). Lineage (NCBI taxonomy): Eukaryota > Metazoa > Chordata > Chondrichthyes > Orectolobiformes > Hemiscylliidae > Chiloscyllium > Chiloscyllium plagiosum. The sequence continues at coordinate 92,367,918 of NW_028270156.1, read as the reverse complement.
TTGATCAATCTTATTTCTGACACTCTGCGTTAAAGCAGACACACTTTAACCGATTCCTTTGTTTCATTGCATGAAAATCCTTCCCGATAGATTCACTACATCGTGTCACTGCCTCATCTACAATACCTCCCTCTCAGATATATGTAACTCTGGTTCCCAGTCCCCTCCTGAACCACAAGAGCAAATCGCCTCCACAGGAGATGTGTGCCCCTCCAGTTCAGCTGCAACTCGTCTTTCAGATACATGTCACACCTTGATGAGAAGGCAACCCAATGGTCTAAATACTTGAAGATCTCTCTGCTCAGAATCTTACCATTACTGCAGTACTTTTTATTCCTAGTACTCAATCCAAACTAAATCACTTCACACGTTTCCCAATTAAATTCCATTTGCCACCATTCAGCCCGTCTCTGCAGGTTATCTAGGTCCCTCTGTAACCCATAACATTCTTCTGTACTATCTACAACTCTACTAAGTTTAAATCTGCAAAAGTTAGTATCCTAGCCATTTAGACTCTACTAAAGTCGTTCACAAACATCAATGAACCCAAACCAGATACTTGAGGTACACCACGAATAACTGAATTCCAGGGAGAACATTTCGCATCAACCACCACTTTCTATCTTCTTTCAGCTAGCCGATGTCTGACCCAAACGGCTAAATCACACTCAATCCAATGCCATCAAATTTTGTGCAATAGCCTACCGTGTGGAACTTTACCAAAACCTTCCTGAAATCCATATACACACATCAACCGCTTTACTCTCATCCACCGGTTGGTCACCTTCTCAATACACTCATAAAGTATGTAAGGCACGGCCGATATTTCACAAAATCGTGTTGACTGTCCTGAGTCAACTTGCTCCTTTCAAGATGATTATAAATCCTGTCTGTTGAAACCTTTTCTAACACTTTACCATAACAGAAGTGAGGCTTAGTGGTCTATCAAAACCAGCATTTTCTCTACTCCCCTTCTGGTACAAGGGGACAACATTTGTTATCCTTCAGTCTTCTGGCACTGTTCCTGCAGACAATGACGACATAAATTTCACCACCAAAAGCTTTGTGGTCTCCTGCCTTTGTTCTCAGAGGATCCGAGGGCAAATCCCAAATGGGCTCAGTGAGCTTATTTATTTTCACACTTTCCAGAATTGCTAACATCTCCTCCTTGTGAACCTCAATCCCATCCAGTCTAGTAGCCTGTATCTCAGTATTCTCCTCGACAAAATTTTTCTTTTCCAATGTGAATGCTGATGAAAACTATTCATTTCGCGATTTCACTGTCTCCTCTGACTTGACACATAATTTCCCACGACTACCCTTGATTGGCTCTAAACTTACTCTGGTCATTCTTTTATTCCTGATATACGCCGAGAAAGATTGAGGGTTTTTCTCGATCCTACCTGCTAACAACTTCTCAAGTTCCCCACTCCCCCTCCCCCCCCGATTCTTCATAGCTCTCTCTTTCGATCTTTTCTGGCTAACATGTAACTCTCAAGCGCAGTAACCCAGCCTCCCCGTCTCAGCCTTCCATGAGCCTTCTTCTTCCTCTTTCAGGAGATTCAACTTCTTTCATGAACCACTGCTCCCTCGCTCGGCCACTTCCTCCCTGCTTGACAGGTACATAGTTATTAAGGACACGCAGTAGCTGTTCCTTGAATCAGCCCCAAATTTCAATTGTGCCATTCTCTAAAGTTTCCTTCCCCATTCTATCATCCTAAATCTTGCCTAATCCTGTCATGATTGGCTTTACCCCAGTAATAACTTTTGCTCTGCTGTATATAGCTATCCCTTTCCATCACAAAGATAAACAGAACCAAATTGTGGTCACTATCAACAAAGTGCTCACCTGCCGTAAAATCTAAGACTTGGCCAGGTTTAATATCCAGTACCAAATTCAACGTGGCGTCGCACCTTCTTGGCCTGTTTACACACGGTGTCAGCAAACACACCTGCACGCATTGAACAAAAATTGACCGATTTAATGTTTCGAACTATTAGATTTCCAGTCAATATTTGGAATGTTAAAGTCTCCCATGACAACTACCCTGTTACTCTTGTCCCTGTCCAGAATTATTTTTGCTATCCTCCCCTCTACATCTCTGGAACTATTCGCAGGTCCATAGAAAACCTCCAACAGGGTGAATGCTTCTTTCTTGGTTCTAACCTTAGCCAATACTACCTCAGCAGCTGATTCCTCAACAATTCTCTGTACTACCGTAGTGCCGTTCTTGACTAACAATGCCACCCCCCCCCCTTCTTTTACCATCTTCTTTGTTTTTACAAAACAACGAAACTCTGGAACCTGTACAGCCATTCCTGTCCTCTTCTATCCATATCTCTGCAATGGCCACAACATCAAAGTCCCAGTTGAATACCTATACTGACTGTTTACCCACCTTATCCAGGATGCCCCTGGCGCTGGCATAGACACACTTTAAACCACTTTCATTCTTGCCGGTGCACACTTGCAACCTTGAAACCATATTTCTCACATCACTTAAACCATATTTCTCACATCATTTAAAATGAATAGGGAGGGAGGAAAGAGGAGGGGGTGTAGCACTACTAATCAGACAGGGTATCACAGCTACAGAAGCTTCCATTGTCGAGGAAGATCTGCCTACCGAGTCAGTATGGGTGGAAATTAGGAACAGCAAGGGAGCAGTCCCCTCGTTCGGAGTTTACTACAGCACCCCCAATAGCAGCAGGGAGATGGAAGAAAATATAAGTCAGTAGATTTTGGAAAAGTGTGGACGTAGTAGGGTTGTTGTAATGGGTGACTTTAACTTTCCAAATATTGATTGAAACCTCCTTTGAGCAGAAGATTTGAATGGAGCTGTTTTTGTAAGGTGTGTTCAGGAGGGTTTCCGAACTCAGTACGTTGATAGGCCGACGAGGGGAGAGGCCATTCTAGACTTGGTGCTCGGAAACGAGCCGGGGCAGGTATCAGATCTTGTGGTGGGAGAGCTTTTTCGGGATAGTGACCACAACTGCCTCACATTCTACATAGCTATGGAGAAGGAGAGGATTAGGCAAAACAGGAGGATATTTAATTGGGGAAGAGGAAACTATGATGCGATTAGACATGAGTTAGGAAGCATGGATTGGGAGCAATTGTTCCATGGTAAAGGCACTATAGACATGTGGAGACTCTTTAAGGAACAGGTGTTGCAAGTGATGAATAAATATGTCCCTCTGAGACAGGCAAGAAGTGGTAAGACAAAGGAGCCTTGGATGACGAGAGCGGTGGAGCTTCTCGTCAAAAGGAAAAAGGTAGCTTACATAAGGTGAAAGGAGCTAGGGTCAAGCTCAGCTCTAGAGGATTGCAGACAGGCGAGGAAGGAGCTCAAAAATTGTCTGAGGAGAGCCAGGAGGGGGCACGAGAAAGGCTTAGCAGAACGGATTAGGGAGAACACAAAGGCATTTTATGTGAGGAATAAGGGAATGGTCAAAGAAAGAAGAGGGCCGATCAGGGATAGCATAGGGAACTTGTGTGTGGAATCTGAGGAGGTAGGGGAAGCGCTAAATGAGTTTTTTGCTTCAGTCTTTACGAAAGAAACGAACTTTGTACTGAATAAGACTTTTGAAGAGCAGGTCTGCATGCTGGAATGGATAGAGATAGAGGAAGCTGATGTGCTGAAAATTTTGTCAAACATTAAGATTGACAAGTCGCCAGGCCCGGACCAGATCTTTCCTCGGCTGCTTTTGGAAACGAGAAATGCAATTGCTTCGCCACTTGCGAAGATCTTTGCATCCTTGCTCTCACTGGAGTTGTACCTGAGGACTGGAGAGAGCCAAATGTAATTCCTCTCTTCAAGAAAGGAAATACGGAAATCCCCGGCAATTACAGACCAGTAAGTCTCACGTCTGTCGTCTGCAAGGTGTTAGAAAGGTTTCTGAGGGATAGGATTTATGACCATCTGGAAAAGCATGGTTTGATTAAATGCAGTAGACACGGCTTTGTGAGGGGCAGGTCAAGCCTCACAAACCTTATCGAGTTCTTTGAGGATGTGACTAGAAAAAATGATGAGGGTCGAGCTGTGGATGTGGTGTATATGGACTTCAGCAAGGCATTTGATAAGGTTCCACATGGTAGGCTCATTCAGAAGGTCAGGTGGAATGCGATACAGGGGAACTTAGCTGTTTGGATACAGAATTGGCTGGCCAACAGAAGACAGCGAGTGGTAGTAGAAGGAAAATATTCTGCCTGGAAGTCAGTGGTGAGTGGTGTTCCACAGGGCTCTCTCCTTGGGCCTCTATTGATTGTAATTTTTATTAATGACTTGGATGAGGGGATTGAAGGATGGGTCAGCAAGTTTGCAGACGACACAAAGGTTGCAGGTGTCGTTGACAGTATAGAGGGCTTTTGCCGGCTGTAGCGGGACATTGACAGGATGCAGAGATGGGCTGAGAGGTGGCAGATGGAGTTCAACCTGGATAAATGCGAGGTGATGCATTTTGGAAGGTCGAATTAGAAAGATGAGTACAGGATTAAGGATAGGATTCTTGGCAGTGTTGCGGAACAGAGGGATCTTGGTGTGCAGGTACATAGATCCCTGAAAATGGCCACCCAAGTGGCCAGGGTTGTTAAGAAAGCATGTGGTTCTGGCTTTCATTATCATGGGGATTGAGTTTAAGAGTCATGAGATCTTGTTGCAGCTCGAAAAAGCTTTGGTTAGACAGTACTTGGAATACTGCGTCCAGTTCTCGTCGACCTATTATAGAAAAGATGTGGATGCTTTGGAAAGGGTTCAGAGGAGGTTTACCAGGATGTTTCCTGGACTGGAGGGCTTATCTTATGAAGAGAGGTTGACTGAGCTCGGACCTGTTTCATTGGAGAGAAGGAGGAGAAGAGGGGACCTAGTTGAGGTACACAAGATAATGAGAGGCATAGATAGAGTCGATAGCCAGAGACTATGTCCCAGGGCAGAAATGACTAACACGAGGGGTCATAATTTTAAGCTGCTTGGAGGAAAGTATAGAGGGGAAGTCAGAGGTGGGTTCTTTCCACAGAGACTTGTGAGCGCATGGAATGAGTTGCCAGCAGCAGTTGTGGAAGCAAGGTCATTGTGGACATTTAAGAGACTACTAGACATGCATATGGTCACAGAAATTTGAGGGTGCATACATGAGGATCAATGGTCGGCACAACATCGTGGGCTGAAGGGCCTGTTCTATGCTGTACTGTTCCATGTTCTATGTTCTACTAATTTCAACCTCCTGGACGCTAGAAGAACAATTTACGTTACCATTTCCCTGCTGCAATACTTTAAACCATCCCAAATAGCATGAGGTTTCTGGACATCAAGATGTAAATCCCAGAATATCTTTTAAGTCACACTCTCGAGACAACTTGAGATTTGAGATGGGAAGTGTTAATAGGGATATGGATCAAATGCAGGCACTTGGGAGTAGCTGAATGAGCACCATGATACGCATGGACCAGTTTGAGCTGAAGAGTTTGCTTCATATTGAATTTCTCTATAACTTAATTGTGTCCTTCAGTTCACCTCTGGAATTCAACCGTTTTTCAGATTGTGAATCAAATTTGTAGCAAACTCAGGATCTGGGTGGTACTGGAAGAACCCAATGTGGCCGTCGCTGAGCGGGTTATTGCTGAGCAGACGCGGCTTGATGGCACTGTTGATGACATCTTTCATCACGTTACTGATGATTGCAAACAGACTGATGGAGTCGAAATTTGCCAGGTTGTATTTGTCCTGTGTTTTTGTGCTGAATATACGTCGGTGATTATCCACACTGTCGGTAGATGCCAGTGCCATACTGGTACTGAAACATCTTGGCTTAGCAGGTGTCATGTTCCAGAGCACACGTCGTGAGTATTATTGCCAGAATGTCGGTAGCATCCAGAACCTTTGCACTATTTGTCCATTTCTTTGTTATTATTTGTAGTGATGGCGAGTAAGCGTCAGCTACCTCAGGCGGCAGAGCATAAATCTGAAGGTGTGAAATCGAGCGCCACGCTCGGTACATTCATTTTACAGCTTAGTTTTCCCAGTTGGATCCCAGCTCTCCATTCCACTGGCAATGTCACCAGCCAAAACATGCTCTCCCTTACTCTCTATCTCTCACTCTCTCTCTGTCTCTCTCTCTGTCCCTCACCCCCTGTCTCTGGTGCTCTCTCTCTTTCTCTCTCTCTCTCTCTCGCTATCTCTTTCTCTCTGTTTCCTGTTTCGAGTGAAAACTGTCCCCGCTTCACTGGAAATGCTAGAGACAAGTTTGTAGGTGTACCCGAATGTAAAATGCAAGGTATCCCCTTCAAGGGTGCAGGTTCCACTCCAAAACTGCACCAAGCAGAATGTTCAGAGTCGCAAAATGAGAATGATTACTTCACCACGCTGCCCCCACTATCCCCGATATCCGCAGCTTCCCTTACACTCAACACCTGGTCCCGAAGAAGGGTTACACCCGAAACGTCGACGTCTCCACCTCCGGATGCGGCCTGGTTTAGTGTGTTCTTCCAGCCTCTTGCCTGTCTATTTTGTATTCCATCTTCTGTCGTTTTTGTTTTATTGTGTCTAATGGAATTAGAATGGCCGCTTCCTGAGGGGGACTAACAGTGACGGCTGCATCCCAAATGGAGCTGAACTAGAATTAACTGATTCAGAAGGTTCCGATACAAAGCTACGGTAACTCCCCCCGAACGTGACTCAGTTCACACGGAAAGTAGTCTTCTTTTGTGACTGTGTGGGTTTACACAATGAACGGTTTATTCTCCGAGACGGAAGGACAGGATTACGAGGTTTCAGTGTGAGGCAGAAGTGACCTGAGGATCGGGGAAATCAAACATTCCACAGCAGAGAGAGTTGATTGATCCACAAACCCTCTCCCATCTTCTGTTTCTGAAACAAAACCCGAAATTGCTGTAAATTCCCAGCAGGCCTGGCAGCATCTGGGAAAGGAAAGCAGAGTTAACATTTGGGGTCCAGTGATGCTTGTGATTTCACATCCATCTCCCTCTGCCTTTCAGCACCCTCCAATTTTGATTGAATCTCTTGTGTCTGACACCTTCACACTGAGCTTCTCTTTCATTATTTCCCTTATTTACCTCATAGAAGATTTTAAAATCACAAGGGTCACACGTAGAGACAATAGTCAAGGATGTTTATTTCCTCAGGCAGGTGAGTTCAAAACTAGAGGGTTTAAGGTGAGAATGGTAAAATTTAAAAGTGATCCGAGGGACTTTTTTCACATGAAGTTTGTGCGTGTGTGGAATAAACTTTCAGAGGAAGTTGCAGAGTCTGGTACACTCACACCATTTCAACATTTGAATGGTTACATGCGTAGGAAGAGTCGAGAGAGATATGGGGCGAGTAATGGCAAAGAGGGCGAGAATAATTTCGAATAACTGGACTGCATGGACGAATTGGACAGGAGGGCCTGTTCCTGTGCTCTGCACCTTTGTGATACTCCAACTGCTGAACACTGTCTTTAATAGATTGTTGGCAGGAGCGTTGGGCGCCAGGCACTGTGGTGTAATAATTTAGTGTGTTCGGCGGGTATACCAGAAGGTCGATGTTTCCAAACTGCCCATAACCGAAGGCTTTCCTGACTTTTGCTGCTAGAAGACCATTCTCCTTGCACATTGTCAACGTCTCAGTGAAAACTTTTGACTGCAGAAAATAACTCTGACCCAAGTGTGAATGATGTCTGTGAGACAGTTCGAGTGGTCTGGGTTACCAGCTGCTCAGACAAATGGCAGAGAGCCAATTCCAAACCATGCTTCCAAATATACTGAAAGTGTTGAAGTAACATCAGAAAGAATATAATAACAGTGAACCATTAAAAGTGAAGATTATCAATTCCAGTCTCGATTAGATTAGATCAACAATGTGCTGGTGCTTCCACCGGATCGAGAAGACAAGTCACCAGCCTCCCTCACCAGGACAAAAATGGAGGAAATGAGATAAATTTAACAAAGTTTCACATCACAATTGCCCTCCCTTCCACCACAGTACCAAATAACAACGAATAGATTCAATGCAGGATTTGGTTTCACAACAGAGGTGAAATAATGATCTCCATTCACTTTCAAAGATACTGGTGAACATAGAACATAGAACATTACAGCGCAGTACAGGCCCTTTGGCCCTCGATGTTGCGCCGCCCTGTCATACTAATCTGAAGCCCATCCCACCTATACTATTCCATGTACGTCAATATGCCTGTCCAATGACGACCTAAATGCACTTAAACTTGCTGAATCTACCACCATTGCAGGCAAAGCATTCCATACCCTTACTACTCTCTGAGTAAAGAAACTATCTCTGATATCTGGAAATGTGTTGCTGGAAAAGCGCAGCAGGTCAGGCAGCATCCAGAGAACAGGAGAATCGACGTTTCGGGCATAAGACCTTCTTCAGACTGAAGAGGGGCTTATGCCCTGAAGAAGGGCTTATGCCCGAAACGTCGATTCTCCTGTTCCCTGGATGCTGCCTGACCTGCTGCGCTTTTCCAGCAACACATTTCCAGCTCTGATCTCCAGCATCTGCAGACCTCACTTTCTCCTATCTCTGATATCTGTTTTATACCGATCTCCCCTCACTTTAAAGTTGTGTCCCCTCGTGTTTGCCGTTCCCATACTTACAAAAAGGCTCTCCCTGTCCACCCTATCTAACCCTTTGATTATCTTGTATGTCTCTATTAAGTCGCCTCGCAACCTTCTTCTCCCTAACGAGAACTGCCTCAAGGCCCTCAGCCATTCCTTGACCCACCTTGACTGGAATATGAAACAGCAGCGCAGTTTGCATGTGCCCGGGATTATGCCAGGGGACTTTCGAGTAGGAGGTGAAAGTGAAAACCACAGCACCAGGGGAACACAGCGTGGATACTGACTGGTTGGAGGCTCTATGCTCTCCAACTTCACAGAATGGTTTGGAGCTAATGATTATGTTTTACTGCATTGAACTTCAACACAGCTCCCCCCGCCCGCCCCCACTTCCTCACGTTGCCATAATAATCAGTCAGCACAAGTGGGACTCAAGGCCCTGTTTTTTTTTGAAACTGGAACCTGACCTCAGCGCCTGAGATTGCTCAGCCAGGCGACCAAACACGCAAAGCTCACAAAGCTAAGCAGGTCGGCACCCAGATGATACCCTCACCATACGGTCATTTCAAGCGCCTGATCTGCAAAATTAGCGGTTCAAAGGAGTTCCTCCGCCTCAAATCTAAGTTAGCAGCAGAATCCGAGAAGGAGAGCTCACATTTCGAGGTTGTTGGATACTGTGCTGGTACAAATTGATATTTTCCAGATCTTTGCCCTTAACCAGGCGTTTTCCTGCGCAGCTTTCCACATCAGGGCACGATCAATTGTCACATGGCTGCCAGCTGAGTTGGAAGCCAATATGGGAACCGAAGAGAAGCGAACTCACTGAATGTTACTAATCCCACGGTTCTTATTGAGAGATATACAAAAGGCAGTGTCTATGCGTATTGACAGAAGGTAAAAGTCATTGCAAGATCTCAAAGAACTGCAAACTGCACGTGATTGCTCTTTTATTCGAGGTGTGAAAAGCTTTCCCGTCTGAGTCACAGCTGAAAATCACACAACGCCATGTTATAGTACAACTGCCTTATTTGGAGGCACTAGCTTTCGAAGTGCTGTTCTTCATCAGGTGACAACTTCCTGATGATGAAGCAGTTGTTCGAAAGCGAGTGATCCCAAATAAAACTGTTGGACTCTAACCTGATATTGTGTGCCGTTTAGCTTGGTGCAAGTGGGTACTGCAGATACTGGAGATTAGAGTCAAAATAAGAGTAATGCTGAAAAAACACAGCAAGTCAGGCAGAATCCGAGGAACAGGAAAATCGACGTTTTGGGCCTGATGAAGGACGTTTGCCTGAAAGGTGACTTTTAAATTTGTCCAGCCCATTCCAACACTGGCACCACAGAATCACGCCTGAGTCACCTTCACGTCTCTTGTTGCTGACTGAATCAGAAAGTAGGTATTTCACCAGAGCTTAGATTAGAGTGGTGCTGAAAAAGAACAGCAGGTCATGCAGCATCCGAAGAGCAGGGCAGCTCCTCGGATGCTGCCTGATCTGCTGTGCTTTTCCAGCACCACTCTAATCTAGACTATGGTTTGCAGCATCTGCATTCCTGGTTTTTACCTATTTCACCAGAACTGCATGTGGTCCACTTTCTTATCCCTCTCAATTTAGACATTCCTGATCCTCTGTGATGTGAAGGAAAATAAAATGGGTACAATGTCATTCAGCAGCCTGTCTGTCATTTCCTCAGCTTCAGTTCCCACACGGCTTAGATTTCAGAGCACAAGTTAACATTAGCGACTGTATGAGATCGCGAGTTAAGAGGTTCATCTGAGACTGTAAATCCCCACATTCAGGTTGTTGACTGAATGAGTTGCAAACAAAGCCGGTGCTTAAAACTCTTGAACATGTGAACTGCTCCAAAGCATGATTGAGGATTTCTGATTTTGATTCACACACGTTGACAAACAACACACAGCATCCCAATGAGACCATAGAGAGCCTACTTTGGGAATCAGTTGGAAGAGAGTGTATACCAGTAATCCAGTATTCACTGCGGGATCTCCTTATCTGTGAACTGGGCCGCTTTTGCACGCATGGGAAAATCCGGAATTACTGTTGCAGAAAAGTCAGTGCCCAGCAACTTCGCTCTTAAAATAGAATGTCCATCGGTGCCATACACAGTGATGCATATTCAGGACCAGCGAGGAGAGAAATTTAACAAAGTTTCACTCAGCAATTAATCGGAATGGTATTGTGGGCGGCACGGTGGCACAGTGGTTAGCACTGCTGCCTCACAGCGCCTGAGACCCGGGTTCAATTCCCGCCTCAGGCGACCCACTGTGTGGAGTTTGCACGTTCTCCCCGTGTCTGCGTGGGTTTCGTCCGGGTGCTCCGGTTTCCTCCCACAGTCCAAAGATGTGCAGGTCAGGTGAATTGGCCATGCTAAATTGTCCGTAGTGTTAGGTAAGGGGTAAATGTAGGGGTATGGGTGGGTTGCGCTTCGGCGGGTCGGTGTGGACTTGTTGGGCCGAAGGGCCTGTTTCCACACTGTAATGTAATCTAATCTAATGTAATCTAATCTAATCCTTGTCAGCACTGCAGCAGATATGCGCGAGGCAAATTCAAAGCGAGGTTTGCTGATGAGATCAACGAGAAAGAAAGCTCACTTCACGCCAATCCCTAAAGCTACCACTATTAACAACGGAACATGTGTGTCCCTGTGGGGACTTGAGCCAGATACATTTGCGCATGAGGCAAGCGTGACGACCACGACACTGAAGTGCAACTGTACTCGCTGTCCTACCCAACTCACTGACATTTGCGGCCAGTCAATGCATTAACTTTCTCTTTCAAGGAGATCATTGTCATTCAGAATTATTGAAAAATTAAAGAACATCACGTGAAATTGCTCAGGAAATGTTAGCAGGGATGTTGTCAGGTTTGCACGGTTTCGCATGTTGGCGAGGCTGAATAGAACAAAGAACAAACAACAAATAACCTTACCCCAGTGGAAGAGGCCTTTCGGCCTTCCCAGCCTGTGCCAATCCAGATCCTCTATCTAAACCTGCTTCCTATTTTCCCACGGTCTGTATCCCTTTGCTCCCTGTTTATTCATGTATCTGCCCAGATGAATATTAAATGATGTTATTGTTCCCACCCTTACCAGCACCCACCACCCCCTGTGTGAAGAAAGTACCAAACATATCTCCCTTAATCATTCCATCCCCCACCCCTCACGTTTAACGCGTGACCCTTAGTAATTGAGTTTCCCACTCTGGGAAAAAAAAGCTTTTTACTATCTTCCCTGCAAACCTCTCATGATTTTGTAGACCTTTATCAGGTCCTCCCCCAACTTCCGGCTTTTTAATGAAAAAGATCTTAATCTACTCCACCTCTTCTCATAGCTAGTGTCATCCATGCCAGGCAACACCCTGGTAAACCTCCCCTGCACCCTCTTCAAAGCTTACCCGTTTGGCAATGTGACAATCAGAACTGTACACAGTGTTCCAAATGTGGCTGAACCAAAGTCTTATACCACTGTAACATGAACTGGCAACTCTTGTCCTCAATGCTCCGTCCAATGAAGGAATTCATGCCGTATGTCTTCTTGACCACTCTGCTGACTTGCGTCGCCACCTTCGGGGAACAATGGACATAAACACCCAGATCTCTCTGTCCATCAAGTTTCCCTAGGGCTATTCGTTTTTCAGAACAATCGCTCTTGAACCGGATCTTCCATATGCATCACCTTGCATTTGCATGGATTGAACTCCAACTGCCATTTCTCTGCCCAACTTTCCTATATATGTTTATTTTGCTGTATTCTCTGACAGTCCGAATCACTATCTGCTACTCCAGCAACCTTAGTGTCATCTGCAAACTTGCTAATGAGGCATCCATACCTTCTTCGAAGTCAATTTTATATATCACAAAGAACAGTGGACCAATACAGATCCCTGTGGAACCACTGTCACATATCTCCATTTTCAGAAAGTCCCTTCCAACTACCACTTTCTGTCTCCTGTTGCCCAGCCAATCTTCTACCGATCTAGTTCAAGCACCCTGGACTCCATGTGACTTCACCTTCTCCATCTGCGTACTTTATCAAAAGCCTGGCTAAAGTCCATGTCCATGGCATCTGAATCCTTTCCCTAATCATTCAACTTTGTCACCTTTACAAAAAATTCTATTCAGTTTGTCAGACATGACCTCTCCTGCACAAAACCATCTTGCCTCTCACTGATTAGCCCATTTTCTTCCAAATGGAAATATTTCCTAATCCTCAGTACCTTCTCCAGTAACTTCCCTGTCACTGAGGACAGTCTCACAGGTCTGTAATTGCTGGAGTATTCCTTCTACCCTTCTTAACCAAGGGGACATCATTAGCAATTCTCCAATGCTACAGGTCCACACCCGTGTTCAATGATGTTGGAAAGGTATTTGTTAAAACCTCGGTTATCTCCTCTCTCACTTCCCTCAGAAACCTGAGATAGATCCGATCCAGACCTGGAGACTAACCCACCTTTATGCCTTTTGGAATACCCAACACTTCCTCCGTCCTTCTGCCAGCTTGACCTAGAGTAATAAAACATCTATCCCTAAAATTAACATCCACCATATCCCTATCCTTAGGCCTCTTAACTCATCGTTTCAGATTGGCAGTACATTCCTCATGTTCTTTCAAAAGTTCGTCTGTCTTCAGTCACCTGGACCTTAAGTACGCATCCGTTTTCCTCTTAGCTAGGCTGGCATTTCACCTGGCATCCATGGCTCCCTTGTCTTGACATTTCTATCCCTCATTTTCCAGGAATATCCTCTCTACTGAACGCTAATCAACCTTTCTTTAAAAACCACCCACATATTGAATATGGATATACGTTTTAACACCTGTTCCCAATCTGCATTCCCCAGCTCCAGTCGAATGCTGATATAGTTGGCCTTCAACCAATTTAGTCCTCTTCCTTTAGGACCACTCTTGTCTTTCGTGAGAAGTCGACGAATCTGTCGCATTTACTCTCATTGAAACTGCTGCTGCATTTTTATTTTTGATCTTTTCATCTGCAGAGTAGTTTCTACTTGCATTCGAGCATTCACAGAGTTCAAAAAGACATTTCAGCCCATCATGCAGTGTGGCTCATCAGGCATCCATCTAGACTAGTCCCAGCTACCAGCTTTGACACATAACCTTGTATGTTTTGATACTCCCAGCAACAGGATACCCGCAACAACCCCTGTCTTAATGAACCAAGCTCCCCATCCACTCAAAATACTATTCAACAAGACAAAAGACCCGATGGGCAGACCCCGCATCCTCCTTAAGCTCCTTCCATAAATTCCACAGCCTCGCTACAGTCCGTGTAAAGTATCCCTCCGGGCTATGAATGTCCCCAAAACTGGACACAGAGCGCACCTTTCTCAGCCAACAACGAGTCGAAGGACTGCCTTGTCTGCCACGCCATCCGACTGCGCAGCTAATGTGGAAAGGCCATAATTAAAGCAATAAATAAATCTCGGATGATTTTAATAGATATAATTAATCCACTCAGCATTCTTGCTAGTACCAATGACAGGGATAATTACTCCCAGCCCACGGATATCTCATTCTTGGCCTTGAATACATTGGGAATACCCGGTCGCTGATCAGAACTGTCCATTGGCACCGCAGAATCAGGGATACTCTTCCGTTTCGGTCGATGCAATGTCAGCGGGGACAGAACATCAAACTAAACCCGTGGCGAGGTAACAATCTCAAGGAGAAGCATCACACGGGTGCCATGCCAAATAAAGGGAAGAGTCAGATACATCCCAAACTTCAAGACCACACAATTATCAGGTATCGGCCAAGGGAACAAACTGAGAGTTCATAATGAGCTCATCATGTATCACACGGCCACGAAAAGGTACCGCAGTCACAATACCAAACGTATGCAGACAAGTACCCCCAAAGCAACTCACGGAAGCATTGATCCTGAGGTCTGGAATTCTTAATTAATCCTTCCATTTCATCGCACAGATTTTCATCATAAGTACACTCTTTTGGCCATTAAGGTATTAAACCCTCATTTCTTTATTCCCATTGTTCAGGTTTTTTTTTAATGATATCCTTTCTACTGGTAATTTCTTTCGCAGTATTTCAACTTTGTTCATCCTGACATATATTACAGTCCAGCTGATCTATTGCTTCTATTCTCACAATCCACTCCCGTATGCCTCTCACATCCGGCAGCAAGTCGTCCATTATTGTGAATATTCCATAACTCTACAAATCACAGACATCCCTCATCAGTTCATCAGTCCCAAAACATTCTTAGTTTCAGCTAATTAATAAAGACATTCTATTTTTGTTCGTTCTACCTATACTAATCCAGGACTGCATCTGCAGATTACAGTTATCACTGATGATTCCTTGAAAAAAGCTTTTAAGGAAAACTCGATCTTGAATTCCTACAGTGCAAAACAAGATCAAAACACATCCCTAGTATTCAGAGTCCTTCTTGACAGATTATGTATAAAACAACTCAAATCTACTGCATACCATCCAGAATCTCATGGAGGGCTAGACAGGTGTCCTCAAACATTTTTTTGTTGAAACTTCTGCGAAACATCCCTATAATCTGTGCGAGTTTCTTTTTTCTCATGTTCTTTCTTGCGGTTATTTTCAGCACTGTTGTGGCATTCTGTGGACCGAGAAAGCTTTCCGAATCTTCCAGTTTCATGCTGATTTTAACCACTTTGTATGCCTTCTCCTTCAATTTGATAGTCTCCCTTATTTCTTGAGACAACCATGCTTGATTACAGTTTTTCTTACTGTCCTTCCTTTACATTGGAATATAATTTTGATCATCACTTTGAAAAATCTAATTGAAAGCTCTGCTCATCGGCTGACCCACCATATTTATTTCTGTTTTGAGTCTACTTTAGCCAGGCTATCCCCGTTCTATTGGAGAGCTCCTTGTACATGCACAGGAACCTGGCATTGGTTTTTAACTTCACACTCTCCATCTGCATTCTCAATTCGACCATACTGTGACCACTCCTTCCAAGCGGATCCTTAACGATGAGGTATTTGATTATTCCTGTCTCACGACAGAGGACCAGATCGACAATAGCTTGCTACCTCGCCGTTTCTTTGAAATACTGTTCAGGAAAACCATCACGATTAAATCAAACATTGTCCCTCTCAAGGCAACACAGACTGAGCGAGTTCGACCAACCAAAAGGTCGAATAAAATCTCCAAAGTTAATATCGGGCCCATTTTGACCAGCATTACTTATTTCTTTGTGTATTCACCTCCCCAATGTAATCGTTTATTTGGTGGTCTACAGACTACGCCTTTCAGTGTAAGTTTCTTCTTAGAATTTCAAATTTCCAACAAAATGGATTCAAACTCATTCTCTATCGAACCTATACCATCTCACAGTACCGCGTTGAAGCTGTACTTGAATATCAGACTCTCCTGTCTGCCCTTCAGAAAAGTCTGAAAAGCCCGGATATTTAACTCCCAGTCACGACCACCCTGTAACCATGTCCCCGTAATGGCTACTAAAACATATTAATTCGTAATGATTTGTGTCATTACCTCGTCAACCTTGTTCCAGTTGCTGCAATCATTTGATAAACTGTCTTCATGACAGCTTTCTTAGCCTCATGATTTCCAACATCTCTCATAACATCTCCTAAATAATCCTTCCTTTTCACATCTTGTTTCTCCTCAACTGTCCATTTACGTCCTCCCTCCTCAGTATCCAAGGGCCCAAACACATCTTCCAGATGAAGAAACACTTTGCCTGCACTTCGCACAACCCAGTCTACTACATTCACTGCTCGCAATGTCGTCTCCACTATCTTGGGAAATGAAGTGTGGACTGAGTGACTGCTTTTCAGAAAATCCAAGTTCCATCTTCAAGAAATACCCTAAACTACCATTTCCCCGCCACATTAGTGGACCAGCCCGTTCCTTGGCCAACATCTCTGTCTCAGGCTTACTGCAGTGTTCCGGAGAAGCTCAGTACATGCGTGAAGAACAACATCTCATTTTCCATTTGGGGATGCTGCAGCCCTCCCGATTCCATCAGTTTCAATACGTTTATGCCCTGAACTCATCCATCTCCTTGCCCTCCACCTCACACACAACTCCTTGTCATCACATATGCAGCCATTACACGCTATCTATCTTTAGTCACTAACAGTCTCCATAAAAAAGCTACTCACCCTCTCAGCTTGATCATTATCCATTAGTTTGCCCAATTCTTCTTCTTCTGTTTAAGGTCTACACCAATTACCGTTTACTTCTTACCCCAACCCCACCACCCTATCTTCTGCAGAGAGGTCAACATTTCTTAGGAGAAAGTGAGGACTGCAGATTTTCAGCAACATTTCATAGGTACCATCAGTTCTGAGGAAGAGTCACTGGACCTGAACTGCTAACTCTTATTTCTCTTCTCAGATGCTGCCAAACCTGCTTAGCTGTTCCAGCACCTTCTGCTTTTGAACATGTTCCTTGGCACACATCTCTATCTCAGGCCATCTGACACTGTGAATGATCAAGGAATAAAGGTCGTGCGTGTGCCCTTTTGGTAGCCTGAGATCATCCGTGCTCAATGATCCTCTGTACTGAAGACAGTACTCTGTTCCTTTTCAAAACTTCTCTTGTCGATTATTCCTATTGCAATGTGAGCCATAGGCATCAACTTCTTAGGTCTATTAATACAGCAATCATGTATATGGGATTTGTCATGCAGTTCTATTTTGAATGCGATCAACAACAGAGAGAGAGAAAAACAAAACTCATGCCAAATCTGAACAGACTGGAGTTTCTGCAGGAGGTGGAACTTAGTGACTTTTTCTTCAGATAGATAACACTAAAACCCTTTCTCACTGTGACATTGTGCCATTAGTTATCGAAGCTGAAGCATTTATAGGCGTAAAGGCTGAAACAATTATTTTTCCCACTCATAATACCTGAATCGTCTCCCTCCAGTATGATAGTACAGTTGTGCCAGTAAATGGGATAACTGAGTAAATCAGCTTACATATGCAGCCGGGGAACAGTCCTTATGTGGTAATATATGGGTACAGAATGCAGGGACGAGGGACTGAGAGTTTTTTGAGCCATTTCACATGGTGACTGAGATGGCATTGGAGGTTTTGACAGGCTAAAATTGGGCAAATGCCCAGATCGGGTTGGGGTTGTGTCTCACGTTGCTTTGTGAGACGAGAGAGAAAATTATGCGTGTTCTGACCAATCTTTCACATTCCTTTTTAGCCACCTGGGAGTGGTTAGAGGATTTCAGGACTACTAACGTGGTTCCAGTTTTCAATAAGGCTAGCGGAGATAATGCAGCAAATTACAGAGCAGTGATTCGAACATCACATGTAGGGAAACTTTTGGAAAAGCTTCTTAAGGAGAGAATTAATTGCAACTTCTTCGGAGAAAGTTTGACCAGCGAGAGTCAGCATGCTTTTGTCAGAGGAATTCATGCCTGATAGATCAGATTACATTTTTTAGGAAGTGATGAGATGTGTAAACAAGGATAGTGAAATTGATTTAGTTTATGAGGATTTTAGAAAGCCTTAGACAAGTTCCCACAGCGGAGACTGGTAACAGGGTTAATATAAAAGGGATACAGGGTCACGTGGTAAGTTTGTTCCAAACTTATTTGGGTGGTTGCAGACAAAGGGAAGTGCTGTTTCTGAGACGTGGAACTGGTATTCAGTGGTGTCCCACAAGGATCAATGCTGTGTCCCTTAATGTTTGTGATTGCACATAAACAATACAGAAATAATGTTGGGGAAATGATAAGAAAATTCGAGGAGGATATTAAGATTGGCAAAGTGGTGAACAGTGAAGAAGATGATCTTAGGTTTCAGGATTTCAGAGGTGGATTTGTCCAATGGGCAGATAGGGGGAGCTGAAAATAACAATAAAAACATCAGGTGATGCATTTTGTAAGTAACACGTCATGGGAGTACTCAAAGAACGGTAGGGCACTGGGAAACCCAAGAGTGACTTTGCATGTGGGTCCACAGATTTGTGAAGGCAGCAGAATATAGTAGTTAAAAAGACAGGCACGACTTTATAATTCAAGGCAAAGATTACGAGAGCACGAAAATAGGTGTCACATGTAGAAAAGTTCGTGAAGAAAGCATTTGGCGCGCTTGCCTTCACGAGTCAGAACATTGATTATTGAAGTTCACGTCATGTTCTGGCTGTACAGAACATTAGTGGAGCCACATTTAGAATACTGCTGACAATTCCGATCACCTTCAACAGGAAAGATATTGTAAAACTTGAAAGAGTGCAGAATAGATTTACAAGGATGTTAGAGTATCGAGAGGGCTTGAGTTGTAAGTTGAGAGTGCTTGAGCAGGGGCTTTTCCCAGCAGTGTTCTAGGCTGGTGTGTAAACTTCTAGACGTTTATAAAATCATGATTGAGGTTGGATCGGTGACTGGCCTAGGCCTTCTTTTTATCCAGGATGGTGGAATTCAAAACGAGAGGGCACAAGTTTAACGTGTTTTACACGGACACACTAAACAAGGGACAAAGTGTGATAGAGCGATATTTGGATTTCCAACAGACATCATCTCAGCTTAGTCTTCGACTTAATAAAAATGGGCATGTACTTGGGAAAATAGTTTGAAAGGTAAACCATGAAGAGAACGTTAAGGATATAAAAATTGAGTGATGTCGAGATGAGGAAGTTTGTGAGTAAAATATTGACCAATGCAGTATGAAGTGGAGAATGAGATGTTCGCAGGAACATTCAATAATGACCCTTTTATTTAAATTAGATACTGCAGGACTCTGAAATACAGAGGGATCAACATTAACATGGTCTGCCGGGGGAGCAACTGATTAGGAACGCAATAGGTCTTTTTATTCATTTGTTCAGCAATGACTGGGCCAACATTTATTTTGCCACTCCAATCAGTATTTGAGACGGTGAGTGTCTGGTCGAAACACTGCATTTCATGATGTCTTTTTTTGGAGAAACGAAGTTTTGCAGTTATCAAATTGCGGCTTTTTCTTTTCCTGTTCACACTTTAATGTTCAACTATTCAGTTGATATCAGAGAATGCAGAGTTTCTCCAGCAATTATGCTTGTGTTTCAGATTTCCTGCATCCACAGTTTATTTTTATTTAGTAATTTGGATGATCTGAGTTTTATGAGGAATGGAATGTTGCAAGCTGTCAAACATGTGACAGAAGATTCAATCTGAATGCTGGCAAGATTAGATTACTTACGGTGTGGAAACAGGCCCTTCGGACCAACAAGTCCACACCAACCCGCCGAAGCGCACCTACACATACCCCTACATTTACCCCTTTAACCTAACACTACGGGCAATTTAGCATGGCCAATTCACCTGACCCGCACATCTTTGTGACTGTGGGAGGAAACCGGAGCACCCGGAGGAAACCCACGCAGACACTGGGAGAACGTGCAAACTCCACACAGTCAGTCGCCTGAGTCGGGAATTGAACCCGGGTCTCTGGCGCTGTGAGGCAGCAGTGCTAACCACTGTGCCACCGTGCCACCCAATTTTCCGAACCAGATCAGCTGAGGTGTGAATAGAGTCAAAAAGTGTGGTGCTGGTCAAGCAGCATCCGGGGAGCAGGAAATTCGATGTTTCGCGTACAAGATGTTCATCAGGGATGCTTGAATCGTCGATTCCCCGCTCCTCAGGTGTTGCCTGACAGGCTGTGATTTCCAAGTGCTACACTTATTGACTTTGATCTCCAGCATCTAAAGTTATCACTTTCTGCTGAGGTGCGGTACAGTCAGGTACTGTTCCAGAGATGTAATAACGTGGTCGTGCTGACAGAGTGAATTTGTAGTTGAAAACTTATCCGTGAATCAATATTATTCTCCCGATCCCACTCTGCCAAGGACAGGCTGTTTCGATGGAGCTTGTTACAGTCAGTCAATTTGACAGTTGTGCATTTGGCAGGTCGCGAAAACGTGAATTCCCAATGCATTGTTTAGACTCGAATACGATACGGAGACGTTCGGTCTTGGGTCTGCCACGGCCTAAATTTGAAATTGGGTTTGCATATGCATAGTCGTTGTAGTATATATTTGTGTCTGAGAGTGTAACCAGTTTTATTTTCTGATGGGTTTTAAAAATGAAGCGATCAACAGGATGTTGATTTTCATTTTACTTTGATAATGTAAATCTGAACCAAAAATATGAATTGTTGGAGAAACTCAGCAGACCCCTCAGCATCTGTGGAGAGAAACTGAGTTAAAGTTTAAGATCGACAGAAACACGTTACTTATACATTTCTACATTATAACGCTGGGAAAATTATCAGTCTTATCTTTTGAATCAGGATTTTTATCAAAATATCTCAATGACAGACAACTGTCACCTTTACAAATTCAGAAGGACTTTATTGACTGTAATGCTGTTTCCGTTGCTCTCAGTTGGTGAAAGGCTGTGCTTAAATGCTTGCCTTCTTTCGTTTCTTTTCTCTCAGTTTGCAGCAATGTCGAATAGAGAATTGGTAATTTCAGTGTCTAACTCAGCATGTGTCTCCATATGTCTCTCTTTGTCTCTGTGCATCCACCTCACCCTCTTCCTGTTACACATTCTCCAACACTTTGCCTGTCCTTACAGCTCTTTACCTATTTCGGCTCTGTGAAAAGTCTGACATTTCGAGACAATTTGAGTGTGCAGCTGCTGAGAGGCTTTTTGCCCACTGACTGGAGTGCTTTGAACTGGGCTCACATTCTCCGGATAATGTGTCTGTCACTTCAAACCAGGGAAGGCGACACTTCTTCCTCAAACAATTATGACTGTTTTGAATTCAAAATAGAATTCCTAATCCACAAGAAAAAAATGCAATTACACTACAAATAAAGAAGCACATTGATTGATATATTGTTGGTTTAAATGTATGAACGGTGGCATCAGAGAATGAGAGTGATCAGTTGGTGGTATCTCTGCAATTACCACAAAATTCCCCGGCAAATCTGCAGCGTCTCCTGCCTCATCTCGTTATTCCGACCTAACTGGGAATGAAGGAGGGGCAATAAAAGAGGAGGAGAAGCAGAAGTGCTTGTGGAATAATGGAAAGAAACCACAGACATCAGTAATAGTTCGGAATATAAGAAAAACACGGCATTTACTGTTGGAACTTAACCCGGATCACCAAATCATAACAGAGTGAAAGTCCAATAAGGCGTTCAGTTATTTTTGCGAAGACTTGAAACACCAAGCCCAAGTATGAACGCAACAAGTAGGCACCGCTGGGAGTTGAACCCAGGATTTCTCGTTTACTAGACAAGCGCTTTAACCAACTAAGCCACAGCAATTCGGCCCTCACTCATCCATATGTGGAGTTGCTTAACCACTTCCTCACAGTCCTTGGACATGTGTTTTCGGATCAATGTTGCTCACAGAGAATTGTATTCAATCCTCGAATTTTCAAATACAAACAGTTTATAGCTGAAAATTCTCCACTGAAAAGGTAAAGAAAAACATAATCTCTTCTTGCATTCATTTAAAACTGGTATTTTCACCTGGCTAAAGTGACAGGAGAAAGAGGATGTGCTCATTCTATCGGGGCCCATGAACCACGTTAATACACACAGAGGGGACATCACATCAAGAGGAACCAGGTCATTGCGGTGAATTGACGAGCTGTAATGTGTAAGTAAGTATAAGCATTGGGCAGTAAAAGCTGACCCAATGACACCGACATTGAGTTTTGCACCATCAGTTCTGCGCTCACTTCCTCCCTTATGCCTCCCAGTCATCATTGTCTCTCACTTTATTTCACTGCCTTCGTCCACGTCTCAACTTATTTCAAACGATTGCAGATGTCTGATAGGAGCCTTTAAATTTTCGAAACTGATTCCTGGAGTATAGTCGTCACTCAATGGGAAAGGTTTCACTGCATATCCAGAATTACCATAGTGATGGAGGGGATGAATTACTTTCATGAGGCTTTCAACGCCTCAGCACAGACATGCAGCCATGATACCGCTCGTGGGGTATTTCAAGGATTTACACTCAGCGACACTGAAGGATCAGCGAGATACATCCACCTCAGAAAGGTGATATGATTGGAGGGGGATTAGTGCTGGTCGTTTCCCGTGTATCTGCTGCCTTTGTCGTTATATACGGATGGAAACAATTACTGTCCGATTCTGGCAGGATCTGGGTGTGTGCTCTGCATGCAAGCAAGATTGGTTTTATTCTAATAATTCACAAAAACAGAAATAAATCTTCATTACCTGAGTGGGAATTATATCCAGGTCTGTGCGATGCAAACTCTGACTCCTGAACAGGGACCTCCTGTGATGATGACTGTAAAATTAAAACCTGACTTGTCGACACTCTTGTGTCTGTCGTTGACACCATGACAAACTTCAGCTGCAAAGTCGCTCACTCCAATTTTCGAAAAAGTTCATATTATCGCACTGGATTTCAATATGAAGAAAGAGGAGCTGTGATAATCTGATGTTGTTCAGCAGATGTACTGCAGGAAGGCACAGAACCGGCTGGTGGTCACAGGGCCTCATTTTGACGCGCTGGTCTCCGGTGAGCGGGCAGCACCAATAAGGGTTTCGTGATACTTGTCTGATTCCAGATCCCGGGCTAGAAATGACGAGAGTTTTCTGACTGAACTTGTTTAGGGTCTTGAAAGGAAGAGGCCATGACTCAGATTATGAAAGTACATTTCACTGGAGTGGATCATGTAATTGCGTAGTGACTGTGAATGCAGCAATGGAAACGTCCAGCAGACATGCAGGCAACACTGAAGGAGGCACCTGAAGACGAATGTGTTCAAGTTGCCAGTGAAAGGCACTGCTTCACAAAGTGTGACGTATTGAATTAAAGCAGTGACGCTAATTATCTTTGCTGGTTCTTCACCTCGGTAATCTTGTATCCCCCCGATATAAGTGTCTCCATTACACATGGGAAAGACGATAGGAAGTCGACGGTAGGGCGGCCCTGTGGTGTAATGGATAACACGTCTGAATTTGAATCGGTCTATTGTAGTTTTGCGTTCTACCTAGCTCAATTGCAGCATGCTGCTTTGTTGAATTCAGTCATAACTGGTTTTATAAATTGATTAAGGGCAAAGAGGAGTCTGCGAAGAGTACCGGGACACCATAAAAATCAATAAGCCCGTCTCTGTTTGGTGTGGCTCTCGATGAGGGAGATATGAAACTTGTGCTTTGTATGAATGCTTACTGTGGGGAAGGACATAGAACACAGAACATAGAAACATACAGCGCTGAACAGGCCCTTCGGCCCTCAATGTTGCGCCGACCTTTGAACTATTCTCCGCTCATCCCCTTACAAAATACTATCATCACCCATGTGCTTCTTCAAGGATTGTTTACATCTCGCTAATATGGCTGAGTTAACTGCACTGACAGGCAGGGTATCCCGCGCCCTTACCACTGTCTCAGTAAAGAACCTGCCTCTGACATCTGTCTCAAATCTATCACATCTTAATTTGTAGTTATGTACCTTCATACAAACTGACATCATCATCCTCGGAAAATGACTTTCATGTCTACTTATTTAATTCTCTGATCATCTTGTATGTCTCTATCAAATCCCCTCTGAGTCTTTTTCTTTCCGATGAGAACAGACCCATGTTTCTCAGCATTTACTCATTAGGCCTTCCATCCAGACCAGGCATCATGCTGGGTCACTGGTTAGCACTAATGCCTCATAGTGACAGGGACCCGGTTACAATTCCAGATTCAGGCAACTGTTTGTGTGGAGTTTGCATATTCTCCCTGTGTCTGCGTGGGTTTGCTCCGGTTTCCTCCCACAGTTCCAAATTATGTAATTCAGGTGAATTGGCAATGCTCAATTGCCCGTATTGCCAGGTGCATTAGCTGGGCTAAATATAGGAGAATGGGTCTGGGAGGGTTTATGTTGGAGGGTCGATGTGGACTTGTTGGGCCGAAGGGTCTGTTTCCACACTGTATGGAATCTAACCTAAATCTCGTCTGCACTTTTCTCCAATGCTTTCACATCCTTCCCGACATACATCTGCACGAGCGTATTGTGTATTTGCAGCATGATATTGCGGCTCCGGAACTCAATCCCTCTACAAATGAAACCTCACACACTGCATGCCTTCCTAACAGCACTCTCAACCTGGATGGCAACTTTCAAGGATCTATGCACATGGACTGCAATATCCCTCTTTACATCCACACTACCAACAATCTTTCCATTGACCCAATGCTCTGCCTTCCTGTTATTCTTCCCAAAATGCATCACCTCACATTTAGCTGCCTTGAACTCCATTTGACAGCTCTCAACCCAATTCTGCAGTCCATCCAAGTCACCCTGCAACCTGTAACATATTTCCAAACTGCCCACTACTCCACCGACTTCAGTGTCATCTGAAAATTGACTCATACATACACCTATGATGCGTCTAAGGTATTTATAAAAATAACAAACAGCAGTGGCACCAGAACAGATCCTTGTGACACACCACCAGTAGCTGGACTCCAGGTTGTATATTTTCCATTAATTACCACTCGCTGCCTTCTTTCAGGAAGCCAGTTTCTAAGCTAAATGGCTAAATCACCCTCACTCCCATACCTCTGCATTTTCTCAAACAGCCTATCACATGGAACCTTAACAGAGGATTGTCTGAAATCCATGTATACCACGACAACTGCTCTACCCTCAACTACATGCTTGGTCACATTGTCAAAAAAAACTCAATGAGGTTTGTGAGACACTGCCTACTCTTGACGAAACCATGTTGACTATCTGAAATCGAATTATTACTTTCCAGATGATTATACATCTTAACTTTTATCATCCTTTCCAAAACCTTTCCTACATCAGAAATATGGCTCACTGATATATAATTATCTTGGTCATCTCTGCTGTCAAGGGAACAACGTTTGCGATCATCTAGTCCTCTAATACTAAACCTGTAGACAATGACGACTCAAATATAAAAGCCAAATGCTCTGCTATCTCCTCCCTAGGTTCCCAGAGAATCCTCGGACAAATCACAACCAGCACAGGGGACTAGTCTACTTTCACTCCTTCTGGAATTGATAACACCTCTTCATAACTAACATCGATCCTTCCTATTCTAATATCTCTTATCTCATTCTTCTCCCCGACATTATTCTCCTTTACCTGAGTGGAAACCGATGGGAAATGTTCATTTAGTACTTCTCCCATCTCCACAGGGTCCCCAATCAACATCCCGCTTCTGTCTTTGACTGGCCTTATTCCTACCCTAGTCATCATTTTAATCCTCACATACCTACAGAAGGCTTTAGATTTCTTCTTTATTCTATTTGCTGAAGATTGCTCGTCTTCTGAAAAATCTCTTTAAATCCTTCCTAGCTAATCGGTAACACTCCATCGCATGATCTGAACCACCTTGTCTCTCAATCTTCTTATTAACAAGAGATGCAATTTCTGTAGTATTCCATAGTTCCCTGACCTTTTCAATTCTTCCCTGCCTGACCGAGACATGCCTATCGAAGAAACGCGCTACCTGTTCCTTAAACCAGCTCCACATTTCCATTGTCTGCATCCCTCGCACTTTGCTTCCCTATTCTATGAATCTTAAGTTTGCCTAATCGCATTATAATTGCCCTTGCCCCATCGATAACGTTTCACCTGTGGCATGAAAGATGTAGTCTGTGGGGAAATGGATGTTGTTATCAGCAGTAAAAGGACTGTTACAGAAGAGGAAGCGCCGGATGTATTGGACCGGCTAAAAGTTAATAAATCCGTGTGACGTGATCAGGTCACACCACAGAACTCTGTGAAAAGTGAGACAAGTGATTTATGGATCACTTGCTGAAAACTGTGTCATCGATCATCATAGGTGAGGTGCCATAAGACTAGGCTGGCTAACATGATACCGCTAATTAAGAAAGGAGGTAAGGAAAAGCCAGGCAACGACATTAAAACAATTACTATCTGAAAGTTCAGAAGGTTTGACGACGAGCAGAAGTGCATTGGCATAGTCGGGTCTGGGCACAACATAGAGTGCCTGTGAGTCTGACGTCGGCGGTGGGTAAATTGCGGATGGAATCCTGAGAGACAGGATTTAATGTATTTGAAAATGCAAGACTGATTATGGATGGTCAGCAATAGCGTGATGCGTGGGCAATTATGTCTCCTGAAATTGAATGAGTTCTTTTTTGAAGAATTAACAAAGAGGATTGATGAGGGCAGACTCGTTTACGGGATCTCTGTGGATTTCTATAAGGGAGGTCGACAATATTCCCCATGGGAGACTGGTTAGCAAAGTGAGGTGATCCAACCATTTGGATTCAAAACCAGCTCGAAGGTAGAAGACAGAGAGTGGTGGTGGAGGGTTGCTTTTGAGACTGGAGGCCTGTGACCAGTGGAGTGTCACAAGAATCAGTGCTGGGTCCTCAACCTTTTGTCATTGATATAAATGATTTGGATGCGAACATAAGAGATACAGTTAGTAAGTTTGCAGGTGACACCAAAATTGGAGGTGCAGTGGACACCGAAGAGGGTTACCTCAGATTATAGCAGGATCTGACCAGATGTACCAATGGGCTGAGAAGTGGCAGATGGAGTTTATTTCAGATAAATGCGTGGTCCTGTGTTTTGGGAAAGCAAATTTTAGCAGACTTATGCACTTATTAGTAAGGTCCTAGGGGGTGTTGCTGATCAAAGAGACTTTGGAGTGCCGCTTCACAGCTCCGTTAAAGTCGTGTCGCAGGTCGATAAGTTCGTGAAGAAGGCGTTTGGTCTGCTTTGCTTTATTGGTCAGAGCATTGAGTAAAGGAGTCGGGAGGTTATGTTGCGGCTGTACAAAAACATTGGTTAGGCCACTGTTGGAATATTGCGTGCAATTCTGGTCTCCTTCCTATACGAAAGATGTCGTGAAACTTGAAAAGGTTCAGAAAAGATTTACAAGGATGTTGCCAGGGTTGGAGGATTTGAGCTACAGGGAGAGGCTTAACAGGCTGGGGCTGTTTTCCCTGGAGCGTCGGACGCTGAAGGGTGACCTCATAGAGGTTTACAAAATTATGAGTGGCATGGGGAGGATAAATAGACAAAGTCTTTTTCCTGAGGTCGTGGAGTCCAGAACTAGAACGCATAGGTTTAGAGTGAGAGGGGAAAGATATAAAAGCGACCTAAGGGGCAACGTTTTCACGCAGAGGGTGGTACATCTATGGAATGAGCTGCCAGAGGATGTGGTAGAGGCTGGTACAATTGCGACATTTACGAGACATTTGGATGGGTATATGAATAGGAAGAATTTGGAGGGATATGGGCCGGGTGCAGGCAGGAAAGACTATATTTGGTTGGGATATCTGGTCGCCATGGACAGGTTGGACCAAAGGGTCTGTTTCCATGCTATACATCTCTATGACCCGATTACTCTATGTTGTGCCCAGACCCGACTATGCCAATGCACTTCTGCTCGTCGTCAAACATTCTGAACTTTCAGATAGTAATTGTTTTAATGTCGTCAGCAAATTGCAGTTGCCTGTTCCAGAGCAGACATATTTTCCAATTCACATGGCTAACACAAATCCAATTAGCCTCAGTAATTACTGCAATGGCAATCAGATCTGGCTGTATGTGTGTGTGTATGTGTATGTGTGTGTGTATAAATGTATGTGTATATATATATATATATATATATATATATATATATATATATGTTTTCAAACACAGAAACACGTACAGCATGCAGGGATTTCATTTCTATATTAAACAAGAATGTACATTTATCAGTAGATAGTGTATCAACTGCAGATAAACAATAACTAACGACAACATATCACTGGAATGCTGACAACCTTAATCCTCTCGTACAACTTCCACCACAAACTCCCAAAAGCAGTCACAGAGAAAAAAAAACATGGTGTCGTTGTTGCACATGAAGCATGGGAAGGCAGTTCAGTAGTCCCTGCCCATAGGAATCACTGAGATTATTCTGTTAACTTTTCAGGATACTGTGCGGTAATTGGTTGTGTCAGCTTTGTTTTGCTTAACACTGCTTCGACATGGTGGAAAACCCTCCTGCTGAACACACCAAACACCCTGGAAACTGGCCTCACCTCAGAATTTGTCACAGTATGAGTGACAAAGAACTCCCAAATTCCAGTACATTTTAAAAACTCAATGTGTTCCTTAACTCTAAAAGTGAACATTTAGCAAAACCATTTACAACTTTAAAACCAGTTTCTCTTAATTAATTGTTATTGGCCTTCAACTGTACAGCAACATACTTTTCCAATAACCATATATTAAAATTACATCAACTTAATTTCAAAACCACACAACGGCTTTCAGTGACAGTTTCCATCTCCCTCTGGCTAGAGGTCTCTCTGGGTCATCTTCGATATTTTCGTTCAAGGATATTTCGTATGAAAAAGGAACTTCGATCGGGAATAATTTGTGGGCAGTTTACTCTATCGATGACATTAAGTCTCACTCTGTCTAACTGTCAAGATGTCTGATTCTTTACTGCCCAAGCATTGGTTTATATCAGTGGTATGATATTTGCAAAACAATAAATTCAAAATAATCAGTTTTTAATTTGCTGGGCCTAATTTAAGCTGATTTTTTTCATCAATTTGAATCATTGCAAAAACAACAGCCGATATTCAGGAGTTTGTTTCACAATGAAATATGGTATATTTTCAAATTTCCAGTACACTCTGATACTGCTAGTCAGTCACATGATTGGTACCTGCAAGGTCTCATTGCCAAACAGCTTTCCCTCTCTTTTTAATGTACATTTGACACCCGCAAATTTATAACATCGCCCCACTTACGAAAACGATATGAACCATTACAGTGAAAAACGTTTTTCTTTTCAGGTTTTATCCACCATTGCAAGGAAATACGTTGGGGCTTAATTTTACTTCATATTAATTCCTGCGCGCGGGCGCGCGCGCGCGCGCGCGCACACACACACACACACACACACACACACACACACACATATATATACAAAATATTGTTATCCGTTCAACCTTATCTATAGTTTTTCTTTTAAATCAGCAATAACGCACCTATAACCAAATTATTATGAGCCATAACACGTACAATGTCTAAATTAAGAGTCTGCAACAAAAGACTCCAATGCATAAAACTCACATTCTTGTCTTTTATTCGTTCCAAGAATGTAAAAGGATTTCAATCTGTCACATAAACATTAAACTGTTGGAAGGCCAGTACGAAACTCAATAATTTATCTGTTGGGTGTGGAGTTTAGTGTGCAGTAAACAACTGGCGTTCAATTCCATCATGATCTTCAAACAGCAGTACAGCTCCAACGCGTATGTTGTTGGTGTCCAAATTGCATGACCGATGTTATGTAACAAGAACCTCTCCTCTGCTTTCGTGAATGTTGATTTCTTTCAGTTTATTACGAGTTTTGCTTCTCTTAATCGTTCAAAGAGCTCTGCCAATTGCAGCATGTGATCTCCCCATGACTCACTAACGATCACGACATCATCTGGATGGACTGCATGGTTTCCTAACGCAGCCATAAGCCATAAGGTCATGAGCCTTTGGAATGTGGCTGGTGCATTTTTCATTCCAATGTGCATCACTTCGAATTGATGTAACCTATTTGAAGTCAGGAACACTCAAAACTCTTTGTATTTCCCTGATAAAGGTATCTGCCCATCACAACGTCGTAGTTCCCACTACCTAATGTTGCTACCTTATCCAAACTTCTTGGTACAGTCTGAGTCGGTTCGGTAATATTTTCGTTGAACTCCCATCCACTTCCTTCCACACTTGCGTGGCTTTGAAAGGATTAATCTATAGGGGAGTTGTTTTATCAGAACAGCATTCCCTACTTCTACCCCATGCACAATGGCATTAGTCCTCCCCATGTTATTCTTGCAACTGTCGTCATACTGCTGCTATCTTTCAACTGCGTTTTTTCCCCCTGCGACAGTTAGCTCACTGACGCATCATAGTACTCAGGGACTTCCTCATTGTTTAATTTGCGGTCCATCAAAAGCCCCATCATCTGAATTTGTTTTCTCATTCTGTTGGGCAGTAATTAACTCTGTTTTTTTCAGTGCCCTCTCTCTGTTGTAACAAGGTTTAAACGTGTTCATATTACATGCCCGTCAGTTTTCTTCTATCCGCATAAGACCATTAGACCATAAGAGATAAGAGTGGAAGTAAGGCCATTTGGACAATCGAGTCCTCTCCACCATTCAGTTATGGCTGAAGGGCATTTCAACGCCACCTACTCGTATCCCTTAATTCCTTGTGAGATTGAGAATTTATCAATCTCTTCACTGAAGACATTTAATGCCCCCGCCCCCACTGTGCTCCGAGTTAGTGAATTCCACAGGTCCGCCATTCTCTGGCTGATGAAATGTCTCCTCATTTCCTTTTTAAGTTGACACCCTCTAAGTCTAACGCTGGGCCCACGAGTCCTAGTATCCTCACGAGACAGAAACAATTTCCGAGCGTCCACCTTTTCCAAGCCATCTTGTATGTTACTATTAGATCTCCCCTCAGCCTTCTGGAGAAGCTCTCGTGCCAGTATGTCCTTCCTAAGGTTTGGTTCAGAACAGGACTCAGTATTCTAAATGGGGCTTAACCAAAGCTTTATAATGTCTTCGTAGCAACTCACTGCTTTACATTCCAACCCTCTCGAGAGAAATGACAAGAATGCATTTGTTTTCTTAACCACGTCCTCAACCTGCAAATCACTCCGCAGTGTACTAGCACTCCCAGATCCCATTGTGCCTTGGCTTTATGAATTTTCTCACCGTTCATAAAGTAGTCCTTGCCTCTGTTCTTTTTTTCCAAAGTGCAAGACCTCGCATTCTCTCACATTAAATTCCATCAGTTATATGTTGTACCATACTCCTAAACTGTCCAAGCCTTTCTGTAGCCTCCCCAACCCCTCAGAGCTACCTGCCTGTTCACCTAACTTTGTATCATCGACGAACTTCGCCAGTGTGCCACCAGCCTTTTATTCCAGATCATTTATGTATAAAGTGAAGCTGGGACCCCAACACTGAATCCAGCATCTTTCTGAGACCGTTTTTCCTGACTCAACTTTACTTCTCAATTTGATAAGGATCACTACAGCTGGCTTTTGAGTGAATATTACAACTGGTTATACGTCATTCCCACGGGAAAACGTCCGAATTTCTGAGATTTTATCTGCCCCCGTGCCTTTCTACGCTGTGCTACTTCAGGTGTTGTTTAACTAACTCACCTAACCGATTTTATCTCTGCATCACCTCCGATACATAATCGAAGTGCGCGGTCTCCTACTTTGGCCCTATGAATTTCTCTGTAATTATTTTCAAAAGGCCTCTCACTCCATGTTCGAATATTACGTCAAAGGGCATAAACTTAGAAGATTTGTTTTGAGGCATGCCCAATGGCAAACAATGCAAATACGATACTTTTATCTCAACCATTCGGGCAGCCCTGGCAGTACCCTCTTAACACGGTATTCAGCATCTGATGCCTCCTTTCTGAAGCTCCCTGGGATTCAGGATGGAACGCACTTGTTTAAAAGTGCTGTATTCCTCATCCATCCACCATTTCGTCAGATAGCCGAGTAGTAACATTTGGCCTTAGTTTGATTGAATATTCCTGGGTGGCCTATACCATGTGAAGAAAGCTATTGATTCCACGACCATTATTATTTTCTTATTCCTCCATAATGGAATTGCCTCCGCAAATCTGCCATTTCCATTATGGTTAGCAAGCACTGCTTCTCGCTTCTAATTTAGGGAGGGGACGGGCAGAATTAGTCATCACCTGCATGAAAGATTCTTCCAATGTGTTATTTTGCAATAAAGTTGCTGTTTTTATTACTGCTGTCGCTTACGTAGCATTTGGAACATATGACATGTATGGCAAACGTTATTTACATCCTAATTGCATTTGAGGCCAATATAAATGCTTTTGTACCTCAGCCTGAATCGTATTTCCACACAGTTGACCTCGTACTTGTAGTTCATGTATTACCCATAATACTTCCTTTATTGCTATTTGCAACACAAGCTTGTGCATTTCAGCCCAGTTCTCCCCTACGCTATTCTGCATGGTGTCCATTTTAAAATAATAACCATCAAGAATAAACTCTGACTTATTTTCTGAGTATACGTCGATATATCTATATGTTATTGTCTCGTCTGTCAGTTGTAAGTCCATTAGCCTTCCATTTAGTCACTTCTGCCTGACCCCCTGTCAGTTCCAGTTTTCCTGAACCATTGCATCAAACAGTGTGCCCGCTAATTGAAGCTCAATTTCTTCGTCTTTCTCGTCACATTCTGCTTCGTGCAGTGACCTATGATAGCGGGATCGTTTTACTACACTGTCTGAAAACATGCCAGGTTATTTACCTTTTAACTCTTCAATTCCCTGGTCTCCATTGGTGTCTCCACAACACTGGTGGCATTCCCACCTTGGATACTGATCAATAGATCCCAAGAATAAACTGTATTCCTGGAACTCACACTCGATCACTACTCCAACTTGTCTTGAGTTTGCTTTCCAAACTGATCTTACAATGTACGCTAAATTCCTGTCCAACTATCCCACAAATCACTGTTCTCTCGGGTAACATGTCAGAACGTATGCAAAAACATTCACTTCTCGATTCTGTATCTCTGAAAATAGTAACATATTTCCCTTATCTGTGTGTTCTTTCTGAGTAAACTTTACCCAGAGAGATGAATGATTTTCCAGATCAGGGACTCACTCCATACCCAGCTCGTACATGAGCTGTGCACTATCCAGTAGCTCCTCGATTTTACTTAGGGGATTCTCTTACTACATTCACGAATGCCAATGGCTTAGCGTCTTGTATCACATCTTTTCCCAAAGTAGCTTAATTTAATGACCAGTACAGTGACTTCATGTGTCCTCCTTTACCACAGTGGAAACACTTGCCGGATATCCCTTCCTTTTCCTCCTCTTGGGTTTCTTTGTTAACCTGTTGTAGACTAGTGCCAACGTGCTCTTAGTTTTGTTTTGTAGATTGAGATCAGTACGTCTCCAAATTTCTGTCCCTCACAGGATGGAGTTCTTGTCAAAAGCTGAACGTTGCCTTATGCAACAGTGCGTATTCATCTGTCATCTCTGCTGCTATTCTCGCTTATTGGTTATTGTTCATCCACACAAATTCTTGTCATCTCTGAGAGTGAGTTCTTCAAAACTCCTCCAGAAGATTAATCTCTCCTTTAGCCACGTCGGCCTTGGCTATTGTAACTATGGCAACCAAATATCAAAATTACGATTTTTAATTCTATCGAACTCAACATAGGTCTGACCTTGTTCCTTCCTTACTTTTCTCAACCGCTGTCGATACGCCTCTGGTTCGAATTCATAAGTAATCAAAACCAGATTGCTTGACATCTTCATAATCAGGTCAGCCAGCATCCAGGGAACAGGAGAATCGACGTTTCGGGCATAAGCCCTTCTTCAGGAATTCCTGATGAAGGGCTTATGCCCGAAACGTCGATTCTCCTGTTCCCTGGATGCTGCCTGACCTGCTGCGCTTTTCCAGCAACACATTTTCAGCTCTGATCTCCAGCATCTGCAGACCTCACTTTCTCCCCATCTTCATAATCACTTGACCACTCAACTGACAGCACTATAAATACCTCACTCGCTCTGCCTATCAACCTAGTTTGAACGAACATTTCCCACAATTCAAACACTCCAAATGCCGAGTCAATTGTTCAAATGAAATAAAGAAGGCTTCTAAATAATTCTCATCAAAATGTGGATGCGCTTTAACATATTTGTGTGTATCACAATATTCTCTCTTCATATCCACATGGTTAACTTGACTTTCCTGGATATGGTGCAAATTCTGAAAATTAACTTCTCTCTCCTTTTCTCTTTATTTTCTCGCTCTTCTTTTTTTCCCGTCTTCGATGTCTCCTTGTTCAACTCAGCACCTTCTCTTTATTTCTTTTCACTCTATTTTTTCCTTCTCTTACTCTTTCTGCCTCTTCTCACTTCTTTCTATCTCGTATCTCTCTCTCTTTGTGTCTCTCTTTCCTTTTCTTTATCTTCTAACTCCATTTGCCAAACATGTAATATAAGTGTTTTTTCTAACTCTGCTGCACTTGTTTGTTTCTCTGACAGACCTACCTGCTTGATTAACTCCCTAGCACATTCAGTATTAAATTTGTACTTTGTTAAACCACATTCTAACCTCTTTGCTAAACTTGTGTCGTATTTCTGTCTTTCTGAACTTTACCAACATATTTGGGAATAGTCTTCAAATCCCAGAGCGATGTTTGCAATATTAAAGCTAATTATCTCACTTTCCATTTAACCGAACACAAGTAACCGAAATTAAAATCTCACCTTCACTTTTTTTAAAAAATGTGATTCACTAATTGGCATGTGTTTATATTTTGTTTGGACCTTTCCAACCAAAAATCAACTCAAATCTCTCCAAATCCAGATTGGATTTGTCTAAAACCGTCGAAACCATGGACTCGAGCCCCAAACCGTTTCGACACGGCGGTAAGCACTTCTGCTATATGAAGGAATCACCCAAAAAAATCCCATCTCACTTCATAATCTGGTAAAGTAGGAGTGACAGAAAACTCCTAATTTCCACTGTAAAAAAACAATTTGTCTCTTAACTCTAAAATTCATCATTAGACAACAAACAATTTTAATTCTAACCCACATTCACTTAAAATTTTCTGCCTTGAAACCCAAAATAATATACTGATGCAAATAATGCCCTAATTAAAGTTACTTCAAGCCACTATTACATTTAAGATAACATACCGGAATAAAATCATTAGACCTAACGTGAAATCAACATTGGTAAATAAGAATATACGTGAGGCATAATACAGGAACAGAAGGGAGTAAGAATATATGAGATCAAGAACGTAACATCAAAAGAGAATAAGAACTTAGAAAAGACAAATGGAGATAACGATTCCAAACAAAAGACACAGAAGATGAAAAATCTTAAGAAAATAAGTGTAAAGGAGTAATTCGATAAGAGAGTAAGATCATCAGAAGATATGAGAAAAAGAACTGAAGAGAATTCGAGCACAATAGAATAAGAGAATAAAACAAGAGAAATAAACATCTAAGGAATATAAGATAATTTCGAGGAACACACTGAGACAAATGCAACTAGACTAAATGGAATTGACGGTTGTAACTAGGAAGTGTTAGCAGTTGTGCAAAGTGTGAAAATAGATGAAACCCCTGTGCCAGAGGGTTCCCTGGGTGCCAGCGAGGAGAATACAGAGCCTTAATTTTGGTCTTTGTCAAAGGAATCGTGCGAGACGACTGGAGGGTTGCAAATGTTATTCCATTGTTCAATAAGTGGAGTAGAGGTAACCCTGGTAAATATTGACTAGTGCACATTTCTTGTCTTATGGGTAAAGTGTTGGAAAAGGATAGAAGAGACAGGATTTATTACCATCTGCAGAGGAATAAGTTGATTCAATATTATGAATACAGTATTATCAATACAGTATCTAAAGTGTACGCCATGCGCCACAAACCTTATTGAGTTCTTGAGATGGTGACCACACACGTGGATGAGACTGAAACGATTGATGTGGTGTATATTGATTTCATTAAGGCATTTTATAAGGTTCCAGACGGTCGGCGATTGCACAAAATACGGAGGCATTTTGACTTGTGTGGCGTGAAGATCTCATGAGGAAAGGCTGAAGGACTTGAGGCAGTTTCGTTCGAGAGAAGAACGTTTTAGGTGACTTAATAGAGACATACAAGATAATCCGAGGATTACATCGTTTAGACAGTGAGAGCCTTTTTTGCTCTGATGCTGATGACTAACACGAGAGGACATAGGTTTAAATTGAGGGGTGGTAGATGTACGACAGATGTGAGAGGTAGTTCCATTACTCAGAAGGTAGTAGTGGGGAGCGTGGAACGCACTCTCTGCAGTAGTTTTAGACTCCTCAAATTTAAGGGCATTTAAATGGTCTTTCGTTAGACATGGGGATGAAAATAAAAAGTGTACGATAGATGGACCTCAGACATGGACGACATGAGAAGCGCAACATCGAATTTCGAAGGGTCTATACTGTGCTGTGATGTTCTAAGTTCTGAGTTCTAATAAGAAAATCAGAGATTAAGAGAATATTTCTCTGAAGGAATAACAGAATAAGAGCATGAGTACAAAGGAGAATGAGCCCAAAAGACAATGAGATAATGACATATGAACGAATAAGACATTAGGTTATGAGAACTGAATAAAACTATGATAAAGAATAGAAGAACAAAAGTGAATTAGAACAGGACAGATTAACATAGTAAGATGATGACAACATTAAGTATTATGCGCATCAGAACATAAGTGAACATGAAAATAAGAACATTACAGAACAGGAAACTAAGATAATAAGAGCGTCAGAGACAACATGATAAGACCATATGACACACAGAAGGAGTAGAATAAGTACGCAAGACATTTTATGAATATTAAACTCAGAACAGAAGAGAATATAAACACAAAACAAACGAGAAAAACAACATAAGTGAATACGAAAATAAGAGAGGAGAAATATATGAATTTAACAGAACAAGAACACACGGGCGCATGAACATGGGAGAACAAGAAAAGACGTACATATAAAAAAAGAGTGACAGAATTCGAGATCAAAAGAATAAGAACATAAGTGAGTAATAAATATGTGAAGAGGGATATAACAGAAGAAGAGAATATGAGAATGTCAGAGATGGAGAACATAAGGAAATAATACCAGAACGAAATGAAAACATAAGAGAAGAACAGCATAAGGGAATATGTGCAGATGCAAATACGAAAACAAAACACAAGTGAGTAAGCAAATAAGAGCGTGAGACTGTGAGAACAACAGTGAACAAAAACATAAGGGAACAAAAGCATCAGACTATAAGTCCATATTTGAATAAGAACATAAGAGAATGGGAAGGCAAGACAATGATAATGTTTGAAAATTTGAGCAGTTATATATGCGAATAAGAACAAAAGGGAAGAAGGTGATAAAATAAGAAGAACCTATGCGAATAAAAGATAAAAGAATGACAACATACGAGTATAAGAGAATAAGAAAATAAGAACATTTATGAATATGCAAATATGAAAATAGAATAAAAAAACATGAGATCTAAATCGAAAAAAACAATCTAAGTGAGTAAGAACATAAGTGAGTATAAAAATAGGACCATAACAGTATAGGATCACAGTGGAATAATCAAACAGAAGAACAGAAACAGAAGAGCATTAGAGAATAAGCACATGAACCAGAGAATTACATAAATGGAAAATACGAAACTAAGTGAATAGGAACATAAATATACTCGGACATACAAAGTACAGTAGAGTTTAAAATGTAAGAGTATAAGAACGTACAATGTTACGAGAATAAGACCTTCAGAAAACAAAAGCAAAGTGCTTTTATGAACAAGAAAAGGAGTACATAAGATAAAATAATAAGAACGAAAAAGAAATCAATCGATGTGAACAAGAACATAAGAGAGCAGCAACATGGGAAAATAAAAGAAAAAGAACATAAGAAAAACACACAAGATCATTTGAGAATAAATAAAGAATATCAGAATTAGAGAAAAGTAGAATAAGAATGTAAGTGAATAAGTAAATAAGATTATTTATGATTATGAAAAGAAGAACATGAGAGACTAAAATTGGGAGATTAAAATAGAATTCAAAGTAATTGACTAAGAACATAAGTGAGCAGAACATAGGAACGTCAAGCAGTAAGAACATAAGAGAGAATAACACGGATAATCAGAAGAATGTAAGAATTTGAAACAGACAAATTAAGAATATGTTTAGTGGCATATGAACATAAAAGAATGAAAACAAAAGATTCGTACAGAATATGAATATTAGGAAAAGAGAATAAAAGAATTTTAACGTAGGAGAAAACGAATTGACGAGAATAGGAATGCGTGAGTATACAACATAAGGCAATAATAAATAACAGCATAAAAACGTAAATGAATAAGAAATTTAGAGATGAAGACGATAACACTCCAAATGAATAACAGAAGAAGAGAATGAGGACATAAGAGAATGACAGTACATGAGAATAAATTAATAAGACAATAAATTAGGAAGAAAATAAGGGAATGAAAAAACGACAACAAAAGAGAATAAGTACATTAACATTGGAGAATAAGAACACAACAAAATAAAAACGTAAGTTAATAAAGAAAGAGAATAAGTACAGAAGCAAATCAGAACAGAAGTAAATATGCAAATAAACCATCAGGGAACAGGAAGGTACAATAATAATATCATAGGTGAACTATAACACAAAGAGAATAAGACCATAAGAACATGTGTAAATATTCAGGTAAGAACGTAAGTGAATGAAAATTCACAAAAAAGAGAAAAACAGCATATGTCAAGACCAACATAACGTATCAGGAATATATGAACATTTTAGAAAAAAGAACACAAGAGGATAAGCGCATTGGAGAACAAGAAGAT
This sequence comes from Chiloscyllium plagiosum, assembly GCF_037043375.1. Classification (NCBI taxonomy): domain Eukaryota; kingdom Metazoa; phylum Chordata; class Chondrichthyes; order Orectolobiformes; family Hemiscylliidae; genus Chiloscyllium; species Chiloscyllium plagiosum. The sequence goes on along the minus strand of NW_028270156.1, from coordinate 92,328,932 downwards.
CACAGCACACGCCATTAAGAACATGAATACTCAAATTCAAGACCAAAACAATAAGAATAATACTGACTGATAAAATAATACAATAAGGATATAAGGGTAGAACAGAAAACAGAATATCAGAGAGGAAGAACATAAGAGACTAAGAACACAACAGAATAAAAACATAACATAATGAGAATATAATGGAATACGTACAATAGCGACTTAGAAAATAAGTGTCTCGGTGAATAAGAACAAAAAGAGAACATGAGGGAGAACATGAGGATAAGGCAGTACAAACATTAGTGATTAACAAGGTCAGAGCATAAGATCATACGGAAATAAGAAAATAACACCGACATAGCATTTGCGAACACTAAAATGAGAACAAGACAAGAATAGAAAAAATAGAGACGTTAGAGAGGACATAGGACAGTAGGAACATATGAACAGAATAGAATAAAACAGAAGAGAATAAAAACACGCAAAGACAAGAACAGACGAGCATAAAAGAACAAGAACATCTCTAAAATATTTCAAGACCAAAGGAATAAGAACACAAGTGATTGGTAAAATACGCCCGTAAAATCATGGGGAAGAATAAAGGGGAACATAAGAGACAAACAACATAAAAACACAAGAGAATAAGAATAGGACTGAATAAGAATATAATATAATGTGAACATAAGGTAAACAGAAAATAAGAAAATATTTGAATAAGAACACAGGTGTGTGTGACCGCGAGAACAAAAGCGAATTAGAATACACGAAGGCAGCACAACTTAAGTGAGTATCCAAATACAGATATAAGGGAATGTGAAAGTTAGACAATAAGAATATAGGTGAATTCTAACATGCATCAATATGTGAATTAGAAAATAAGAGAATAGCATTGTGACTAAATAAGAACCAAAGTGAATGACGAGTTAAAACATACGAGAATAAGGGAATAAGAACATAATAACATTTATGATCATAAACTTAAACGCATAAGATATAAACATTTTAGAACTGAAGTGAAAAATCGAAAAGTGAATAAGAATATAATATAGAGACATAAGAGAATAAGAACATTGGAGAAGAAGACCGTGAATAACAGAATCAGAACATAGACACATTAAAGAATAAGATCATGACAGTTAGGACGTAAGCAAATAATACAATAAGAGCATAAGATTAAATGCATGAGAACACGAGAGAATAAAAACAAAACAGAGGAAAGGTATAGCACTAAGTGAACTAGACAATAAGAACATGAGATCTGAATATCATAACAATATAAGACATAACAATCTAAAAGAATGAAAAATGAAAAAGACAATAATAGAACAGAAGTCCGTGAGAATGCAACATAAACCGTAGTGCACTGATATACGCGTTTTTGGCGATAAAGAGCAGAGGCAACAACAAAGGCTGAGTCGAAACCGGAAACAATCACCAACCAGGAGTGTTCTCTCGTAGTCGGGGAGCTCTTCAGTGGTCCAGGACATTCGGCCTTGAATCTTCGGTTTTCCATCCTCCAAGGCTGACTGCGAGCTAGGCAAAAATGCACAGTGGCCGTGGAGAGGCTGCCAGCCAAGTTTGGTACCCATGGGGATGGCGTCAAGCATAAACTTGAGTTCATGTCACACTACAGATGACCTCACTGCATTGAGATTTATCTCACAAACATGCACACAAGTGCAAGCACGAGCACACGCATGCACGTAAACACATAGGCGCGTGTGCACACACACACATACAGCCATAGACCTGGACACTCACACAAACTTTCTCTCACACAAAAGCTCTCCCTCATGCGCACACACATATATCCCCACACTCAAATCCATGCACGCACCCTTTCAATAACATATACCCCATTGCACACACATACACACACGCTCTCATGGACACTCACGTGTCCACATACACCTCCACATGAACACACTCACTTGGCCTACCCTTTACTCACACATATATAAAGTTTTTTGTATGAATTTGTACTTGCTGCACAACATTTTATTTTGCGCGAAAACTGCATTATTCATTAAAGATTCTGAAAATCCCATTTTCGATATGCAATCAGTCTCAACGAACATTGGGACACAGACTTTAACCTCACACCTTCAATGCATTATCTGATCTGAAATGGCTCCTATTTTTAAAACTGTGTTGATCATATAACTTCTTTAAAAATCTGGGATTTACATATGAAGGAACTGAAAATAACATGATTATTCCTAATGATAAAAGACTAAAGCTAATTTTGTTAAATATTTAATTCCACGACAATTCAATCTTGTTGCTTCAAATTCTGTGTCCTATGATTCTGGTCCACAACCACCTGATGACGAAGCAGCGCTTCGAAACATAATGCTTCCAGGGAAATCTGTTCACCTCCAAACTGGTGTTGTGTAATTTAAACTTGACCCATTGTGAAAATAATAGAATAAGCACATACAGAAGCAAGCGAATAAGAGAATAAGAATGTTCGAGATTATGAATAAGAGAATATTAAAGGGTGAGAAAAGCGTAAGAACAGAATGCACAATGACCAAATAAGAGATTGAGAACATCAGATAATAAGTGCATCCGGTAATAAGATAATAAGAATATAAGAGCATAAGAAAGTGAGAATATAAATGCAAAAGAGATTAAGAAAAATAAAAGAATAAAAATAGAAAAGAATAAACTCTTAAGATAATGAGCACTCCAGAGAAAAAGCACATAGGTGAATGAGAAAATAAGGACTTAAAGGAAGTAGAACGTAAGCGAATATGCGAATAATAACACAAGGGTACATGAATTTAAAATAAGAAACACAATCGAGTTTAAAATGGAGGAGGAGAATAGCATAGGAGAGTAATAGGATTAGACCTTCAGATAAATGAGACGTCAGAGCATTTATGAATAACAAAATAAATGCAGAAATTAAAATTATAAGAATTAAAGAGAAATCAACATAAGTGCAAAACTACGTAAGTGAGGAGGAACAGAATAACACCAGAGAGCATGCTCATAAAATGTGATGGGGATGTGATGGCTTAATTGTATAATCAGTGGACTTTAAATCCAGCGAACCATGACAGAATGTGGAATTTGATTTCAACAAATATTTGGAATTAAAAATCTAATGACTGCTCTATATCCATTGCCTCTGCTCGAAATAAAAACGCCATCTGTCTCACTAATGCCCTTTAGTGAAGGAACTTGTCAATACTTAACTGGTCTGGCCTACATGTGACTCCAGCTCAGTAACAAAGTGGCTGACATTCAGCTACTCGCTGGGCTATTAGGGATGGGCAATAAATGCTGCTTCACCAGCGATGCCCGCATCCTCATAAAGAATAAAGAGAAAAATAATAAGTCAGAAACAACATAATATCATAAGAGAACAAAGCTTTCAATATAAGTACGAGAGAACAAGATAACAAGAAATAAGTTGAGAAGACCATAAGACGATTTATGATCATGAAAAGAAGAATATAAGGAAACAGAGTTTGGGAGAAGATTTGTAGCTCGTGTGCTCATTGTTGGCCGAGCTGGGAACTTGTGTTGCAGACGTTTCGTCCACTGTCTAGGTGACATCCTCAGTGCTTGGGAGCCTCCTGTGAGGCGCTTCTGTGATGTCATCACTATAAATGCCGGAGGAAACATCACAGAAGCGCTTCACAGGAGGCTCCCAAGCACTGAGGATGCCACCTAGACAGGGGAAGAAATATCTGCAACACAAATTCCCGGCTGGGCAAACAGAACCACAACAATAAGGAAACAGAATAAAAAAATGCAGATAAATTAACAAAGGTGAAAAAGAATATATGTGAAGCGGATTATAGAAACAGAAGGTAGTAAGAACATAGGATAATCAGAGCTTGAGAAACACAATTAAACTTTTAGACTAAAAACCTAAGAACGTAAGAGGACCACAACAGAAGAGAATGCGAGTACACGAACAGTGGAAGAAATGAATAAAACACAGAGAATATAAGAGAACAAGAATAGACGAAAATAGGAACATTGGAGAATAAGAGAATTGGACCATGAGAAATTAAGTTCATAAGAATATAAGAGAATCTGTATCTAATAGAGCAAGACACAATTAAGAATCTAAGATAAGAAAATAAAGACATAATCGTCTACGAATGTGCGAGATAAAGAGAACAAGGCTCGAAGACAGTAACAGAATAAGAGAATGAAAATATTAGGGAATGTGTACATAAGTGAATAGGATAATAAAAATATAACTGAGTGAGAACATAAGGGATTGAGAACATGATAACAAAAGAGTTAGGATTGTAATAACAGTCAAAGAATATGAACAGAACAGATTAAGAATATAACATCATGGAAACATAAGAGCGTAGGCACAGAAGTGATTCAGAACATCAGAGAATACGACGGTAAGACAACAAATACATGAAAGAATCGCATCCTCAGTGAATATGCGATTGAGGATATAAGTGAAAGCAAAGATGATATAAGAAGGACATAAGAGACTAACACAATAAGACCGTAAGAACAGATGAGAATAAGATAATTAAGATATAAGATGTTTGATGAATATGAACATCAGAACATAAGATTCGAAAAGAAAAGAACAAGTAAAAAACAACTTAAGTGAATATGACTGAAAGTTCGTCGGAACCAATTAATATAATAGAATAGGAACAAAGGAGAATAAGAACGTAGAACAAGAAAATAAGAGCTTCAGAGAGTAAAAATAAACATGAATAAAAGAATTCAAGAACAAAATAATTAGAACACAAGTGAGCAATAGCATAAAGGAACAAGGCCATAATGGATGAAGAGAATTTGAGAATATACGAAAGGAAGAACAGGAGAATATACGAAAACAAGAACAGAACAGAATAAAAACAAACGATAACAACAGGGTGACAGAATAAGTACAAAGAAAATACGGTCATAAAACATCATTGAATAAGAACACAACAGCGTGAGGACAGGAAACAAATGCGAATGAGAACATCAGAACACAAGTGAATCAGAACATATATATGAATCTGCGAATGAGTACATAAGAAAATGCAAATTGATGTTAATAGAAACTTAGGAGAACATTGTGAATGAGACCATAATAGAATTGGAAGGCAAGGACATAAGAAGTAAGCGAATTTGAGCACAAGTGATTAGGTGAACAAGAAGGTAAGAGAATAGGGTGGTAAGATAATACGAACCTGCGATAATAACAACATAAAAGCATACGAACATATGAGAACAAGGGAATAAGAAGATAGATGCATTTATGGATATGAAAATAAGAACACAGCAGAGTGAAACATAAGATTCAAAGAGAAAAACAGCACAAGTTCATAAGAACATAATGGGTAAGAACATAGGAACGTAAGTGCCTAAGAGAATAAGAACATATTGGATCAAGAAGATAAGAGCATTAAAGAATTAGAACATGAATAAGAAAATTAGAGACCAAAAGAATAAAAACATAAGTAAATAAAAACATAAGAGAATAAGGACATCAGCCAATCATAGACTAAGACAATATGATTAGAAAATACTAGATTGAAACTGAAGAGAATAAGAGTGCAAGCCTAAGAGAACGAGAGAATTAGAACATGAGAAATAGATATCATAAGTCTTAAGGCAATGATAATCAAAAAAAAAAGACATCAGTAAGTGAATAACCGAATAAGAGTAAATGAGAATACAACATGGTCCAATGAGAACATAATAGAATAAAACAAAAAGAATATTCGGGAGTAAGAACATAAGATTACTCGAGACTAAGACCAGCCAATGGTAAGTACAGAAGAGAATACGATAATAAGAATGTAAGACATTAATATGATCATATCATGAGAGAAAAAGAGAATAAGATAATGAGAACCTAAGAGAATAAATACAGGAGATAAGGTTACAATAAGAATATGAGTGAGAAATAACATAAAGGAATGAGACAACAGGAACAAAGGAGAATAAGAACATGCGAACAGAAGAAAATAAAAAGAGCACAGAATAAAAACATAAGATAGTCAGGTCATAATTACATAACAGAATACGGAAACAAGAGCATTTGAGAAGCACAACAAAGTGAATATGCGAATAAAAATACAAAGGAACAAGAACTTAAATAGTAAGTACATTGGAGATTAAAGGCTAAACGCATAAGAACATAGGAGAGTAAGACAATAAAATCATAAGAGAACAAAACAAAGAAAATACAACTTAAGAGCAAAATAGAATAAAAAGTTAAAATATGAGAATTAGCGAATGAAAGAATAAGAACGTAAGTGATGGGTAAATAAGAACATTCATGATTTTGAAAGATGAACGTAAGAGAATAAATCATAAAACGTAAGGGAAATCAGCTGAGGTGAATAAGAACGTAACTGTGGCAGATCATAGGAGCATAACGTTGTAAGGACAGAACTGAACAAGGACATGGGAGCATGAAATTGAAAGACCCTATACATACCACAAGTAAAACCAACATATTTTACACAATGCCTTGCAAGAATTCTAACAAACACTAGATTAGATGCCTTACATTATGGAAACAGGACCATTGGCCCAACAAGTCCACACTGATCCTCTGAGGAGTAACCTACCCAGACTCATTTCCCTCTGACTAACGCATCTAATCTATGCACAATTTTAGCATTGCCAATTCACCCGACCTGCACATCTTTGGACTGTGGGAGGAAACAGGAGGACCGGAAGGAAACGCAGGCAGACAGGGGGAGAATGTGCAAACTCGACACAGACAGTCGCCTGAAGCTGGAATCGAACTTGGGACTCTCGTGCTGTGAGGCAGCAGTGTTAACTACTGAGCCACCGTGTCGCCCCAAGCTATTTTGGACAAACAGGCAGAAATCTCGCCACCAGGAAACATGAACATCAACTCGCCACAAAACTAAAGTGTCCATTCTCCCAAATATCCTTACACACGGATGAAGAAGGACACCACTTCGTCCGGGACAACACATGTGTCCTAGGACAAGCCAAACATAGGTATGCACGGGTATTACTGGAGGCATGGCTTTCCAACCAGATCTCTGTCAACAATCACATAGACTTGGATCCCATTTACCACGCCCGGAGAAAAAAGAACAGGAAATGATTTCACCATAGGAACTGACATCACTGCAGGAAATTACATCACCAATTCGAGGAAAATCAAACATCGAAAAAGAAAATGGGCACCGCCACCAGTGATTCTTTTGAAGGTTCACTGAAGTCGTTACCTGGTATGGTGACGAAACGTCTGATAACGAACCTTCCAGATCAGCGAGCAAACCTATACCCATCCAAACAGAATAATCATATAAGTACATAACAGAATAAGAAAATAGGACCACAATTAAATAACAGCATAATAGATTAAGATTAAAGGGAATCCGAAACTACCACTGACATGTAATAGAAGAATAAGAACATTTATGAATGAACAGTAATGAATAAGCGAAAAAGAGCATATTAATAAAAGGATAAGAAGTGAAATGCATTGCAGAATAAGAAGATAAGGGAAAATAACTGTAGGGAATAAGAACTGAAGAGGATAAGTAATTAGGAAAAAGAGAGTAAGAGAATAAGAACAATACAGAATAACAGCAGGAGAAGAACATAAGAATATAAGAGAATAATAACATAACAGAAGTCAAACATAATACAACTTACGTCGTTGAAGAGCCTCTCGGAAAGAGAGATAACAGTACAATCGATTTTCAGACAGGAATGGAGGGTGAAGTGATGTCATCTGAAATCAGTGAATTATGCTAAATCACGGGAAGCTATGGAATGAAGAAGGAGCTGGCTAAATTAGACGAGGAAAACAAGTTATACGGCGAAATATCTGAGGAACACTGGAGGACTTTAAAATAGATATTTTACAATGTTCATCGATAGTACAGTCTGGTCTAAAAGAAAGATAACAGCGGTACGAACAGCCAGCCTTGGACAATCAAGGAAATAATGGAAGGGATCCAATGAAATGTACAGGCTTACAAAGAAGCCGAGATTTCTGGGAAACAGGAAGATTGCGAAACTTTTTTCAAAAACATTAAGCAAGCAACAAAGAAAGGAAAGCTAGATTTTAAATGTAAACCAAACACAGAATATAAATAGATGCAGGAAAACTGTTATTTTTATAAATATTTGAACCGGTAAAATTGTTACTGAAGTGGATGTAACTGCCTTGCAGGATGAGAAAAGTGAAATGATACTGATTCATGGTGAAACCTCTCAGTGTACAAAGTTAAAAATCACACAACACCAGGTTATAGTCCAACAGGTTTAATTGGAAGCACACTAGCGTTTGGAGCGACGCTCCTTCATCAGGTGATAGTGGAGGGCTCGATCGTAACACAGAATTTATAGCAAAAATTTACAGTGTGATGTAACTGAAATTATACATTGAAAAATTTATTGTCTGTTAAGCCATTCATCTGTTCGAATACAGTGATAGTTTCACTTCTTTCATGCATAAATCACAAAACCTTTTTTCTTTTAAGTTGCATTCTTGGGTTAGCTGTTAACAATGGTGATAGCGAGACAATATATTGAAGGTGTTAAGCCCCTATGTTCTCTGTCTATGACCTGATGTTTAGATTGATTCTAAACTAAAAAGTGAAATAACAGAGTTTTACATAAATTCATGCAGTTTTTGAGATCAGAGTTCTACATGAATGCATGCAGTTTTTGAGATCAGAGTTTTACATGAATTCATGCAGTTTTTGAGATCAGAGTTTGACATGAAATCATGCAGTTTTTGAGCAAAGTACAATGTAACTCTGCAAGTGTAAATTCACACCACAAAATATATGTGTGCATGTGAGTACATTAGAGATTACGAACACAAGAGAACAATAATATCATGGAAAATGAATACAAGAGAATAAAAACAGAAGAGATGAGGAACAGATATTAACGATTGAATACAAACACATATGAAAAGTAGATTCTGAATATAAGTGAATAGAATCATCATTGAATAAGAGAATAAGATTACCAACCAAGAAAAAAGAGGATGGTATATAAGGCAATAAGGACATAATGGAAAATAGCAGAAGAGAATATGTGAAAAAAAATGATAAGAATATGAGAGTAAAAGATCGTAAGAACATAAGACAGTACGAATCTAATAAAATAACACACGAGTACGAGAATAAAGTACATGAGTAACAACATACATGAATACAAATACAGGCCTAGAAGAACATAAAGGAGTAAGAACATAAGAGAATGAGAAAAGAAAAGAATCAAAATATTTGAATTAATAGCATGCGATTACAATAGAGTATAACAGAAGAGAGTAAGTACAGAGCCGAATGAGAAAATAAGAACAGCAGAGAATAATAGAACATGATTATGAGCATAGTAAAAAAAAAATACATAACAGGATCGGAAAACAAGAACGTAAGTTAATAATAACATGAAAGTACGAAAACATAACGATAAAACTGAATAAGAACATAATAACATAAGAGAACAATAAGACAAGTTCATAAGAAATGAACAGCAGACTGAATAAGAAGAGAGGAGATTTGAATCAAAAGATCGAAAGTGAAGAAAATAATAAGAACATATGACCGTAAGAGAACGGTAATAAGAACATAAGAACGTAAGAGAAGTACCGAACAGAACATCAACACAATAGAATAATAACACAAGGAACTCAGTAAAGTTATGAATGACAGAATAACAACATAACGAAATGAGAACAGAAAAGGGTAGGAGATAATAACATCAGACAAAAGAATAGAAGAATGTAATAACTGAGGAGAATAAAAGTCACAGAATAAGAAAACAGGAGCATCAGAGAATATGATCATAAGATGGTAAGCGTAAAAGGGAATACATGAATAACAAAATTACAACATATTAACAAAAACATAAATGAATAAGCAATTAAGACATCAGAACATAAGAGACGTAGACACGGGGACTGAGGAAACCAGAGTGTGGAAGCCATTTTTTTGGTTATGGTTATCCTCTCAGTGGGGGAACTATTTTGCTGAAGTGCCCCTCACCAAGCAGAACCATCGTACTTGGCATGTAGCTGTGAGAGTTTGGCTTGCATGATCCTAGACATAGATTAGTTCCTCTCTCACTAGGAATAATGCCAATGTGCAGCCTCTCTGTTCACGGCGCCTCGATTTGCCTGCTCAATGTTTCCCCACTGTCATGTATTGAGAGAGCAAGTCTCTTCGTTGCTCGAACATGTTTAGCTCCATACATTAGTTTATGGTGTATTGCCAATGTGTGTGGTTCCTCTAATAAAGGACATCTGTTTGATATGTGTAACGGATCTTTGTTAAAAGCATTTTGCGTGATAACTTTCATTCTGGTCCACATTTGTTATACATAGCACCAATTAGGGCTGATGCCGATAGCTAAACCCTGTTGAGTAGCTCCTGAGACCATCCTGACACTTCGTAATTAATGGTCAGCCTGTGTCTCAGCCTGGTTTTTGGTTCCTACATAGATCTGTAAATTTCTGCTGTGCTTCGGAGTCCTACCGATCCACGGTTCGGACAGAGGTTCTACCTATGATTCAGCTTGAAATAAAATCCTTACTGCTCGCGTTCTGCCTCTCAAGATTTCGTTGAACAACTGGCATTTTCGCCTTCAATAGATGACCTTGTGGGAACCGATGTTAGTGTCATCAATAACTTGAATTGGTGTATGAGAAAGGGTGAGTATTGTGTAGAGCTAATCAAATCGCTAAAATTGATTAAGGGCATGATCCTGACCTGAGCCTGCAGGCTGATCCCCTGAGGGAAGACGAAATAATGAAATGATCACATTAAAGTAGTACATTTGGTTAAGGATTTAATCCTGACTTGCCCCTGCTGGCTGTTCCCCTGAGGCAAGGCAAAATAATAGGCAGATAGTGTCTCTTAATGTATAAATTGGCAAACTCCTGATCTCAGCCTGAAGGCTCATTCCTTGTGGCGCGATGGAAGATGGGCAGATCTAAATGTCTAGGATTAAAAATGTTGCTGATTGCCAGGCTTGGTGAAGCCTTGATGAATTGGACCCGGTGCCAGACAAGATCAAAGTGCAGCCCTGGGTTTCGAGACAATCTGGTGTAGACGGGTCTCCGTACTTTTGCCCGCTCAGAGGAGATTATGGTTTGCCATGGTAAACAGACGAGGTGCAACATTTAAGGTCAGAAATTCCGTTGTTGAGTTTAAGGAAGTGGCAAAGAGCCATCAACCCCCGATAAACATAATCGAGATCAACGTCCAGGGAACTCTTTCGTAAACTCTCCCACCATACCAGCACCCGAATCCCCTATGTTCCAAACAACTACCGTCCCAGACCGGATTGCCGCTGTTATCGCTTGCCAAACGAGCAGGAGGGATGGCCAGGGGCAGAAAGCTGGTCGAAATACTGTTGCAGCTCACGATACTTGTCCACAAGCTCTTCGTGTTAATATTCAACATGTTCTAAATTTCTGGAAAGGCCATGATGGTGCAAGCATCTTATGATTTACGTTGATTGATAATTTTTTAAAAAACTTGCTTGTCCGAGGATTATGAGACATAAATCCAAGTTCACAAGCCTTGGATCCGCTCTGAAGTCTGGAGCATGATGCAAGAAGACCTGATCCACTCTAGTGATCAACATTTTTTTAATTGGCGAGTACAAATCTTTTGCACTTATATTTGCATGCCTCAGGATTTCCAAACATTGATGAATTTAGTGTAGGCAACACATTTGACGACCACTAAAGACTCCATTATATTTCCCCTGGGCCATGGATTAAATCAGAAGCACAGACAATTTCGCGTGAAAATGTTGTTAGAATTGAAACTCTCTCATTTTGACTGTTGTGAAATTTGAATGTTTCATTCCCCGAACGAGCAAGGAAGCAACAGTTGGTAAAAAAACTGGAAAAGGATGAAAGTTGACAGAGAGCAAAAGGTCCCACCTCAGCGTTGAGTAACTGAAGCTTGCAGAAAGGGTAACATTTTGTGGTTTGCGTTGAAATCACATTTTCTTGTTGGTCACTGAATGTTTAAGTTCTGCTTCCTGGAGCTCGAGGTCTGTGAATGTTTTTTTATCCCACAGATCATGAATTCAGTACTGTCAATTTTTAAATCGTCTAAGAATTTCTGTTCCGAAATGGGGAGAACAGAATTTTTGATTAGATTAGATTACAATGTGGAAACAGGCCCTTCGGCACAACAAGTCCACACTGACCCGCCGAAGCGCAACCCACCCATATCCCTACATTTACGCCTTACCTAACACTATGGGCAATTTAATATGGCCAATTCACGTGACCTGCACATTTTTGGACTGTGGGAGGAAACCCACGCAGACACGGGGAGAACGTACAAACTCCACAAAGTCAGTCACCTGAGGCGGGAATTGAACGCGGGTCTCTGGCGCTGTGAGGCAGCAGTGCTAACCACTGGGCCACCGTGCCGCTCACAATGCCACGATACAAATTGCTGGCAAAACAAAATATGCCCAATAACCTCGCGATCCATGCACGCCGTGTGCCAACACTGAAGAAGTTGATTGAGATTACATGCACGTGGGGGACGGAATCAACCTCAGATATCCACCCAGCAATGACTGTTGAGAACCGATTCCAGAGAGGACCATGGAAAACGTGACAGCAGGACCCGGTACTACACCTTTGGGACTGGGAACAAGCGAGCTAAAACCCCAGGACCAATGGCAGGCCCTTACCTTAACTGTGGAAATGTGGCCACTGAGGAGCGAAGTGCCCGTGTGGCTGCCTTGGAGCTAACGCTCGGACCAACATGCTTGCATCCTAACAAAAGGAAAACTTGCAAAACCACTCACTGACTCTCGTTGAGCTTTTGGTGTGACCCACCATTACGGAGCATTGTGGAAACATCCTTCATATTTTAGCTGATTCTGAGCGTAGTTGTACACACTTTAGCAAGGGGGGTTCTCGAACCACTCGCTTGCGTGGTCGGCCCTTTCATTTGTTCGCAAATTAATTTCATAGAATTGCCTCGAGTAAATTGTTGCAAATATTGCCTAATAATAGCAAATGTATTTAGTAGATGAATGGGAACGCTTCCAACGTCTGACACTGCTTCCACAATAGTGGAGGACAAGTGTGAAATACCTGCACAAGTTAACCAAAACTGTCCAAAGTTTATATTCACAGGTACACCCAGTCTTGGGACCAGGGAAAATTGGAGCCGAGGGGACAAGGCCGGTGCCTGGTGCTGAGAGCATGCCACACAGTAGTCAATGTCAAAGCAATATTCGTGTGGACGCACAAATTTCGTTACAAGAGAACACCGCCTCAAAGGGAGCCCAGCTCCTGGTGGGACATGTGGAGTTGGGTGGGCTCATCGCTCGGGTCCTGCAGAAGCGACCTACTGCAAGGATTTATTGTCCTTGTTTTCTTTTCACTTCTCACGGTCCTTAATAGTTTCATTAAGCAGGTTGTGGATGCTTTGTTTCACTGCTGCTACACCCTGTCCCATTATAATTTCCGCTGATCAGCATCTGCCTGGCTATTCTGGGCACTGAGCCCCAGACTCCAGACCTAACATCGCTGAGACCTCTTATTCTGAGGACTATCTGTCCGATTCTGAGCTTCCATGTCCATACAATCTCCTGGCTCTGCTTACATTCCTATTTTACTGAAGCTCCTGACCCTGCTCAACTGATTATGTAAAAAAGGAGAGTTTGTGGAAATCATATTGCTGTTAATGGCTTCCCTCCCGGTTAAGTAACTATTTCGCTGAAATGCCACTCACCAGGCAGAACATTAGTCCTTGGCATGCAGCTTTAATAAGCTGCCTCACAGCCTACTGTACATAAATTAGTTCATCTCTCACTAGAAGGTAATGCCGAAGTGTAGCGTCTCTGTTCAAGGCCCCTCCGTCCTCCTGCTTAATGTTTCCCCATTGTGATGTGTTACTCGAGCATGTAGTTTAGTTGGTCAAGCATGCAAAGCCCCGCCAATTAGTTTACAATGTTCCTCTAATCAAGGACATCTGTTATTGATCTCTGTAAACAAAATATTAGGTGGTAACTTTCACTCCTGTCCACTTCTGGAATACGTATCATCAACTGGAGCTGACTCCGAGAGCTGGGTCCTGATTTGGGACCTCCGTGAACCATACTGGCACTTTTTATTTAATGGTCAGCCTGGAGCTCAGCAAGGATCTTGTATCCCATCTAACTCTTTAACTTGCTGCTTTACCTCGGAGTCTTACCGAACCACTGTTAGGACAGGGAGGCTTCCCAATATGCATCGTGTTAATGCTTAAGGTCTGCCTCCCTAGATTTTGTTCAATAGAAAGGGATAAATAATAACTGACGAAACGACAAACCAGTCAGTTTGACATCGGGATTAGAAAACTAATCGCAGACGTAACACGGGATAAGGTATATATACAAGTAGAGAAAACAAGTAATTCCAGACAGTCAAGCATAGCATTGCGAAAAGCAGTTCATGTCTGAAAAGTTTGGTTCATTTCATTGACGAGGTGATGCAAGTAGCAGATCACGATAACGCTATGGATGCTGTACATTTGGACTTTCCTAAATGTTTTGATACGGTTCCTCATAACAGGTTAATTACCAAAGGAGGAATGCTTAGGATTGGTGTGTCTCTGGCAGCATGCAGTCGATGTTGGCGAAAGGAAATGAAACAGATGATAGTAACAGCTGGTCATTTCTCACATTGAACATGAGTTGAAAATGGTGTTCCCTTGCAAACTGTGGGGATCTTGCTTTTCTCTGATTTGGAGTTACTTATTGATCTACAGTTAAAGATGATACGACGCCAGTGAGAGTTGTGAATTGTGAGGACGATGCTGAGAGACTTAAGACGGACTTTGAAAATTTGTTCAAATGATCAGTTACCTGTCAGATGACATTTAATGCAGAAATCTGTGAGGTACTACAGTTTGGTGTCAGAAACATATAAAGACAAATTCGGACTCAAAAGCACACTTTTGAGATTAGCACAGGGTGGGACAGAATGAGGGTTCATTCCACATAATTCTCTGAAGGTGAACAGATAATTTGAAACATTATTTCAGAAGACTTGTAGGATGTTCGAGGTTTTAAACAGGGATCTGGAGGAAAACAACAAGTAAATAATGATGCCACGTCGCTAAAAATCATTGATGAGTCCACGTGTAGAGTATCTTTTTCAATTATGGCGCCAATTTAGGCCCTGGAAAGAGTGCAAAGGAGATTACGTACAATCGTACCAGAAAAAAGTGTTTAGATACAAGGAAAAATTGGAGACACTGGTCATGTTTTTCTAGAAGCTGAGAAGATAAGGAGGTGATCCCAATGACGTAATTAAAATTCTGTATGATTTTAATCGTGTAAAAAGCATATTTTATTTCGATTAATTAATATGTCAGTGACGTGTAGTCGTAACTTCAATATTGTTAGTGAGACAACGAGGAATGAGGTGAAGAGGAGCTGGCCAAAGTTCAATGGTGCAATATCTTAGCAGGGGTGGCAGTGGAGAAACAATGGCGGGTATTTCTATGTATAATACAAAAGTTTCAGGATCAGTTCATTCCAAAAAAGGAATAAAGATCCGAGGAGGAGGCATGGGTGGCCTTGGCTGACGAGGGAAGTTAAGAAACATATAAAGTTAAAAGAGAAAAAGTATAACATAGCAAAGATAAGTGGGAAAACGAAGGACTGAGAAGATTTTAAAGAAGGAAAGAGGATTACTAAGAAGGAAATAGCAGAGAAAAAAAGAGGTACGAAGGTAAACTGGCCAATAATATAAAGGAGCATAGTAAAAGTTATTTTAGGTATGTGAAAGGCAGAAAAATGGTTAAGACTAAAATTGGGCCCTTCAAGACAGAAACAGGGGAATATATTAAGGGAAAACAGAAATGGCAGAAGAATTGAATTGGTACTTCAGATCTGTGTTCACTGGGGAACACACAAGCAATCTCCCTGAGGTAACAGTAGCTGAAGGACCTGAACTTAAGGGAATTTATATTTGCCAGGAATTGGTGTTGGAGAGACTGTTAGGACTGAAGGTTGATAAGTCCCCGGGGCCTGATGGTCTACATCCCAGGGTACCGAAGGAGGTGGCTCGAGAAATCGTGGATGCGTTGGTGATTATTTTCCACAGTTCGATAGATTTGGTATCAGTTCCTGCAGATTGGAGGGTGGCTCATTTTATACCACTTTATAAAAACGGTGGGAGAGAGAAAGTAGGAAATTATAGACCAGTTAGTCTGACCTCAGTGGTGGGAAAGATGCTGGAGTCTATTATAAAAGATGAAATTACGACACATCTGGATAGTAGTAACAGGATAGGTCAGAGTCAGCATGGATTTATGAAGGGAAAATCATGCTTGACGAATCTTCTGGAATTTTTTGTGGATGTAACTCTGAAGATGGACGAGGGAGATCCAGTAGAAGAGGTGTACCTGGACTTTCAGAAAGCTTTTGATAAAGTCCCACATAAGAGGTTAGTGAGCAAAATTAGGGCGCATGGTATTGGGGGCAAAGTACTAACTTGGATGGAAAGTTGTTTGGCTGATAGGAAACAAAGCGTAGTGATAAACGGCTCATTTTTGGAATGACAGGCAGTGGCCAGTGGGGTACATCAGGGATCAGTACTAGGACCGCAGCTTTTTACAATATATGATAATGATATAGAAGATGGTATTGGTAATAACTTGAGCAAATTTGCTGATGTTACTAAGCTGGGTGTCAGGATGAAATGTGATGAGGATTTTAGGACCTCGACAAGTTAGGTGAGTGGTCAGATGCATGGCAGATGCAGTTTAATGTTTGATAAATGTACGGTTGTCCACTTTGGTGGCAAGAACAAGAAGGCAGATTACTACCGAAATGGAATCAATTTAAGTAAAGGGGCAGTACAGAGAGATCTGGGTGTTCTTGTACACCAGTCAATGAAGGTAAGCATGCAGGTACAGCAGGTAGTGAAGAAGGCTAATAGCATCCTGGCCTTCATAAAAAGAAGGTTTGAGTATTGAAGCAAAGAGGTTCTTCTGCAGCTGTACACGGCCCTGGTGAGACCACACCTGGAGTACTGTGTGCAGTTCTGGTCTCCAAATTTGAGGAAAGACATTCTGGCTGTTGAGGCAGTGCAGCGGAGGTTCACGAGGTCAATTCCTGGAATGGCGTGATTACCTTACACTGAAAGACTGGAGCGACTGGGCTTGTATACCTTGAGTTTAGAAGACCGAGAGGGGATATGATTGAGACATATAAGATTATTAAAGGATTGGACACTCTGGAGGCAGGAATCATGTTTCCGCTGATGGGTGAGTTCCGAACAAGAGGACACTGCTTAAAAATACGGTGTAGACCATTTAGGACAGAGATGAGGAGAAACTTCTTCACACAGAGAATGGTGGGTGTGTGGAATGCTCTTCCCCGGAGTGCAGTGATGGCCCAGTCTCTGGATTCATTTAAAAAAGAGTTGGATAGAGCTCTCAAGGATTGTGGAATCAAGGGTTATGGAGATAAGGCAGGAACAGGACACTGATTAAGGATTATCAGCCATGATCATATTGAATGGTGGTGCAGGCTCGAAGGGCAGAATGGACTACTCCTGCACCTATTGTCTATTGTTTAAGAGAAATGTCATTACACAGAGAGATTGTCTGAGTTGTAATGCATTGGTTGGGAGAGTGTTGAAGCCAGGATACATAGAATGTTTCAAAAGAAAGTTGAATATATGTTTTAAAGGGATGAAGATAGGGGACGACCGAGCCAGCGCTGGACAGTGGTACTACCTGGGGAGCTCTTTCTGGAATGGGTGCAGATGATCACATGGTGCCCTTCTGTCCTGCAAAACTCTCTGATTTTGTTATTATTTGCCCTTCCGTTCCTAGACTGTGAGTTTGACCCATTGTTTAATAATGCTCACCTACAAAAGCAAGAGAAATTATACACTTGTTTATTTCAATTTCTCCCGGCCCAACCAATCCACCTGTGCTTCATCACACTTTTCATTAAGTAATCTTGAAGTGTGTTACTGGAAAGGTTCTGCATCTCATGTACCTTCTATGGAAAAAGAACCAGACTTAACATTCAGGGAGTTCCTGGGGTTTCGAGTTCACAGTGAGATGGGAAGTGTTTAGGGGATATGTAAGGGGAAGGTTATTCACAGAGAGGGTGGTGGATGCCTGGAATGCGTTGCCAGCGGAGGTGGTAGGACAAGAATAAAGGCAGTCGGTGAGATGTACCTGGACATACAAATGACTGGTCTGGGAGCAAAGGGAATAGAGCCATACAAAATAGGCGGCAGGTTTAGATAGAGGGTCTGGGTCCCCGCAGGCTTGCAGTTTCGAAGAGCCTGTTCCGGTGCTGTAAGTTTCTTTGTTCTTTGTCCTTCTGGTGCAGTATCCATCTTCAGAGTTGTTTGCAGTTAGGAAAGATATATATGTTAGAGGAAGTGTGGGGGCGGGATGCAGGAGTAAACAATAGGTAGGAATGTGCCTAGAGAGTGAGATTGTGCGAAGATAATCCTCACAGAATGAATAGTTCCTAAAGGGGATCGTTGTGGTCTGACAGCATAATACAGTTTTCATAGTTCTGCGTGCAAAAACGAATTCTCGTTATAATAGAAGCAGTTCCTAAACCCACACAAGATAGCAAAAGTACAGGAAACATTATCTGTTCTAAGTCGAACAAACCACATAAAATTACAAAAATATATTGCCCAGTGGGGTACATGTAAGTGTACAGCTTCAGTTCTTCAAGGAAAGAGGCGATATATTGAATCTTAGTGAGAACACAATTCAATATGTGTACCTTTAACTTTAGTCCTTCTGACAAGAGAAACGACCAAATCATAACTCCAAATAGGTTTACGTGTTCATTCTTTTCCGTTTCATTCATGAGTCACAGTCAATTCAGAAAAACAAACTGTGGTAAATGATCATGCTGATGACATTTCTAATTGGTTGTTTGCGTCATCTGACTTATTATGTTGTTACATTCGATCGTTTGTTTTCATATGTATGGGTATATATGTGGTTGTGAGAGGGAAATAATGCGTACATTTCTTCTGGCTCTTTGTACTCTTATCTGTGCACTAAGATGTCTGTGAAGATGGTTCATCTAGTCTTATTTCATTAAAGTTGTTCTTGACTTCCTTCCGGAAATATTCCTCCACTGAGAGAGCAGGAAAGATGCATGGTACAACAGAAACTCCTGTAATATGACTCCACTTGTTTATACAAACCT
Organism: Chiloscyllium plagiosum; assembly: GCF_037043375.1. Classification (NCBI taxonomy): domain Eukaryota; kingdom Metazoa; phylum Chordata; class Chondrichthyes; order Orectolobiformes; family Hemiscylliidae; genus Chiloscyllium; species Chiloscyllium plagiosum. The sequence goes on along the minus strand of NW_028270156.1, from coordinate 92,309,783 downwards.
TTCAAGTTCCATTAACTGCCATTAAAAGCACATCATTCTGAACTTTTGCAAATAGATCTTGCTATTTAGGATGCACTGGAACCTGCCTTATTTAATATTGCACAGGAGCACAGGTTGCTTAACTTATACAAGATTTTTTTTCTTTCAATGCAGCAATATCATAAGCCAGAAAGCAATTTCTGGATCTTGCTCCCCAGTTTTTTTCTTATTTGACGAATATTTACACACCTGCCTGCTCGATTTCATGTACATTTCAATACACCCAGCTCTTTGGCACTGTCAATACGCATGACTTCCATCACTTCTTCTTCCCCATTCCACACTCTCATTTTTTGCCTTCACATGTTTTTTTCCGAATCTCCACCCATTATCCATCTCACTCTCCGACCTTGTAAATTTAAATCCCACCCAACAAATTTTGTACTCTTTGTGATGAGGAGAAGCACATCTCTTCAGGAGACCATTGTGCTGCGCAACAATGATTCCAGTCTCTGAGAAATCAGAACTCCTCCACTGTATGTCACCCCTCAAGTCATGCTGATGGGTTTTGCGTAAATGGTGAAACTCGTGGCATGCAAAACATTTCTAAGATTTTTGCCACATTACTACTATGGATTCGTTCCTGCATTTCAATCTACATCTAAATCCACGGAACGGTTCCTGCATGTTCTCCACGCTGTCCATCGCCATCTCTTTGGTTCCAACATGTACCCCAATGACTGACTTTTTACTCTAACTTATGTAATCATTCTCTTTATGATTCAAACACTTGCACCCGGAGACAGGACATCATAACGTCCTCGCGATGTAGCTGCAAAACTAAATGTAGTTCTTTCTAACGATTGTGTCACACACCATGACTAATCTGCCTTCCAGCCGCTCCGTTTTTTTTCAGCGTATCCTTGACACAACGGTACTGTGGTTTTCTCTCACGTCATCACCCAGACTCACTCAAGTTGCTCAACAAATCGGACTCCAAAATATAATACATGTGACACAGAACCAAGGATACTGTGTTTCCTGCACCTGCTTTCTCTATTCCCTTGGCGAATGGTCACCAGTTCACGTGCCATCTCTGCACTGCTCCTTGACTGCTTATCACGATGTCATGTGATAACCCTCTGGTTGACTCTTCCAGAAACCTCTCTCTTTCTTGAATGGTGCACAGTGCGAAAAGTTGATTCTCCAAGTCAACCACGTATTATTCAAGAACTGTAACTGTCTGACACTAAAGGCAGATCTGACCATTCTTGATACCTTAGTAATCCAAAACCTCACACGTTTCATATAGCCCAAATATCATGAGCTTTCCCCGAGTTTCTGCCATATTGGAAGATCAAGATGATGCAACATGCTGATGACCTGTTGTCCCTTAAATATGATCAGTCGTTCTAAAGTCTTCTCTTTCTCTCTCTCTCGTTTCAGCGAGGATGGAGGAAGGGAAGGAAACACTACAGTTATCTAATTTTGGGGCTTCACTCTTTTGTGTCGCTGGATCCTTCAAGGGGCCTTTCACAATTATGATGAGCAAGGCAACCTCTCTCAGAATCCTCAACAGTCTCTTCTCAGTGCCACCTTCTGTTGGATTTTCTTCCTCCTGTTGAACACAACTCTCCTTCAAAATCATTATGAAGTTGACAAGCGAGGCAGCATTTCACAGAACGCATCTCAGTCATATGATGCCGTTGCCCTGCATGCCTGCAGGTCAGAAGCAGAGAGAGAGTGGTGAGCTTGTGGGTATTTACAAGAGATCTTCAACTATTGGGGACTAAGTAAATGAGAGCATTGGCGTGCAGATCAAGGAAACTCGCTGGGCAATTTGGGTTGTAATATTTTGTGATTTTACATACATTAGGGCGGACTGTGAGAAGTGTAAAGTATGGGACAATGAAAGTCAGAAATGTCGACAAAGTACGTTGTATACATTTCTGGAAGAGTACATTTCCAGTCGTACCAGACATGGAATTGTCCGGAATCTGGTTCTAGTAAATGAGGCAGGCCATGTGGAGAACAGCAGAATGGCGGAGCATTTGAAAAATAGTAATCAGAATACGGCAAATACTGAAAATTGTTTGGAAGTGGGTCGAAATCAGGCTATGTTTAAGATCCTCGGCTGGATCTTCGGCATCTAAACTTTGAACGTGACTAAGCTAATTAGTAATGCATTATGGTTGATAAATCATTGGATGAGAATGGGAGAATTTCAAAAGAAAGATAAATATGATTGAAACTAAATATGTGCATATAATAATAATTGTAGGCTACGTAATGATAGAGTGAATATATCACGATATCGATGGGAATACAAGGAGGAAAAAGGAGGCATATTATACATTCTGCAATATTAATTGTACTATAAATTTGGAAGAGATTCAGAAATGCAGGAGAGCGGCTAAGGCTGGAATAACGTGAAAGTGAGCTCTGCAGATGCTGGAGAACAGGGTCGAGAGTGTGGTCCTGGCAAAGCACAAAAAAGCATTCTCTGAAGTTAACCAATAACGCTTAAAGAGTTGTTAAGAAGTCGTTTTGGATCCTTGGATTTATCAGTGAGGTAAAATGCTGAAAAGGAAGAAGTGCTGCTACACCTCTAAAAAAAACATTTGTCAGAACCGGGTCTCTGGCTCAGTTCCTGGTACCTTACTGAAAGAAGAATATCATAAACCTGGACAGAGGACAAGGGATATTTCCTCCAATTATTCCAGAAATGAAAATGTCCTTTGGGAAGGAAGGTTAGAAAGGTTTATTCTGCTTGGAGCAGAGAAATTAAAAGATGACCTTATTGGTCAGCTCAATATTACACACAATATTTACAGTGCAACGAAGGACATTCTGTTTCCACAAAATGGTGCATTAGAAACAAAGGAGTAAAAGTATCAATATTGTAAACAAGAGAGCCAGAAGTGAGGTGAAGAGAGATTTCTTTACTCATACAGTTATTCGAATTTGGAGTGTGTTGTCCAGGAAAGTGTAAGACAGATTCCATATGACGTTTCAAAAGATATTTGGACAGACGTTTGAAAGTGACGACGTCAGAGGGCTCCGAAAATCGGCCGGGAGAATAGGCTTCGCTGATTCGCTCTTTCGTGAGCTACTTTATACACATTGTGTTTCATAGCCTTCTTTTGATCTGCGAAGTTTTATGATTGTATGTTGTTTTAATTTTTATTACGGTGCATATTTAACCATAATCTCAACATTTTTCAATTGTAAAGGATGCAAAACATGTCTTCTTTTGTATTATATTTGCACGTGGAACTGGCATGAATTTATTTGGCGTTTGCTGAAATGACGCATCTTTTCGACTCTCTCCATATGACTTGTTGCAACTGTTCTAGCCCATCGCCGAACCGTTTCGATTACCTGAGATGCTCTATTTCTTACTGTAGAATTTTGACAGACAATTGATTATTTTTATGAAGTTAAGCAGGACTTGTAATAAAACAACGTGCACAGAATCATTCAGAATTATTGATAAAAGCACAAAAAAAAATAAGATTGGTTTCAGTGGTGAAAAGTTCCGAACAAATATTTTGTAAAGGAGCTGAGGAGACCGTTTCCCATTCTATTTTGAAATATTAACATCATGACGCCTTATTTAAATTTGAGAGGCCACGCACAGATCGAGGTTTTCCGTCACATTCCATCACATTTGAACGTTTCGGATCCTTCTGCGTAGTCAACAAGAAACTGAATTTGCTTGACTATTGGCTTTGCTACCTTGAATTTGCTGAGTTTGCACACACTGCATGCTATTTCAAGAGATTGATTAGGCACAGAGTCGCTCTGCAGGATATGAAACATGACTAGCATTTCTCTCTTCTCAATTTTTCCTGTTTAAATCCAGCAGTGATCGTGCTGAAAGCACACACCAGCACCTTCTTTATCTCCTCTCGGAACTTGTTCTGGGAGATTGCGTATATGAAGACGTTGTTGCAGGAACTGAGCAACTGAAGCATATTAACCATCTCTCGAATTATATACCGTGGGTCATTAAAATCCAGAGAAGTAGCCTTCACCTGTAATTCGCACGTAGAGAAAATGCCCGAGATAGCTTGCCCACAAGAGGAGGAAGCTGATGGAGATTGTGAAGAGCAAGACTATGGACTTCTTGCGATTGGCCATCTCCATATCACCACGATTGTCGGCACCCCAGAGCCTCCTGCGTGCTCTGCTGGCTGCTAAGATGTGCCTTACGGTCAAGTTGTTCAGAAGCAGGATAAGCAAGAATGGTAGAAAAGGTGTAAATGTGTGGTCCAACCAGTCATAGACTTGCCAGATTGGCCAAGTATAGAAGATCACTCGAACGTCACAAAACCAGCCCACTCCATTCACAGTGTACAAAGGTTGATAGATGAAGTAGAAAGGGATGTTCTTGATACAGCTCATGGCATAGATTACTCCAATCACCAACAATGCAGTTTTCTCCTTGCAGTATCTGGCCTTCAATCTCTGGCAACAAATGGCTACAAAGCGGTCGAAAGTGAAGGCCACGGTCAACCAGACTGAACCATCCCGGCTGCAGTGGACCAGCACTGCACCGAGTCTGCAAGCAAGCGTGGTGGATAGGTAACTGTCCCGAAAGTAAATGCGTCCAATCCGGTTCAGTACAACAGCGGTAATGATGACAATGAAGTCACTCACTGCTATTGCCACCAAATAATAGGTGATGCACCGGGAAAGTCCACACCGTCCTCGGGAGAGGATTGCAATTGCTATCAAGTTTGCTGTGAGAGGTAGAGACAGAGATATGTTATGATACATATGCCACCAGCTTTTGAATCATCTAATGTATTGCTCAAGTTTACCCTTTAAGATTCTGGTTTTGTCAAATCCGTTGATAAATGTTTGACATCCAGTGCTGGATTAATTAGTTTTCAGCACATGGAGTAACACAAACTACCCCTTCATAAATTCAACGCCTCCCCCACCCCGCCTTTGACAGTGAACCAATACTCACGTCTCACTATCAAAATAAGCATCTGCAAAATGCAAAATATTTGCTGCGAAGTTTTGATGCATACCATGTCCCATCCATCCAGCAACACTATGTTTGCTGATGTAAAATATGTCTACATCCAACAGCATTTCGATGGAACTTTCTAACTTTCCAATTAACACATATCCTCGTCATGTCAAACGATGTCATATATTGTTATTAACTGAGGTTACAGCTGATTGCTAAATCTGCATTTCTTGAATTCCTGATATATGTCCAAAAGTGGTGATGATGTCTTCCACTGCCCATACGATATATTGTGCGATTTCATGTCTCAATGGCTCCATCGTTCCAACTTATTTCCAATTATCTCTGTAATGTTATGAAATATTCAAGCTTTGTGCACTGTATTCTATTTTATCCTTATGTCTCTCATGGTGACCTTCATTTGTTTAAGGTCTCATGAAAGACCCCTTCGTATTTAAGGCAATCCTCTATGGATCAAGTCAAACCCGACGATTTCAAATAGAAATCAAAGATAAGCAACCAACATTCATGATGTCAGTGTCAACCACATCGAACACAAGTAAAATAGGCTGACCCATTTCAAAATCCATACGGAAAATACTCCATTGGTAACATTTTGAATGCATAATCCATTTTTTAAAATTGCATTTCCACTCAATTCCTCAACCCTTTCTGAAATTCAATGGTTGAACATCAAGTACTGCAACGACCACGTGCCATGAATGAATAAAGGAAGTCCCCAAATCTCATTAAAAATCTCCATTGTGAACATACTAGACTGCAATATTTGCATCGATCCAGTAATCAAAATGTAGATTGCTATGCCAATAAACTAAATTATATTTGATCTCGCAACTATCAAGTGGAATTATTGTAATGTAATAATCGCACAACCCCGTCGTAGTCCGTGTTTCTGCATTACGATGGGATTCTTTTGTCCAACACTAAAAACGAAAACGCAATGCTCTGAAAATAGTGGATTAATATTAATAGAACCCCTGTAATTTTAATTTCTAATTTAACCTTAAACTGTATCATATCATAGAATGCAACCATATAAATTACCACGTGCTCACATTAACAAATAATTGAAAATTTTTCAAGACATATAAGAACATGAGCTTGATCATGAATAAAAGACGCAACACATTCGTAGCTAAAAAAAACAACAAAATTTTGTAGTTAACGTTATTTACCAGGGACACCAATAAGTGCGAGAATGGGGTAGCAAATTGCAAAGAATGGGCCGTTCGCTGCACCGTGCATTGTCTTTCAAAAAGTGGAAGTACTCCCGAAGCTTCCCACATTATCTCTAAGACGCAAACAAATCATCCCTCATTTATTTACAGTAAGCAAGTCCACAGGGGCAAATAACTGACAACACGTGCATTCAGAATATTTCATTGAAGCAGCGTGTTAACTCACCCATGTGTGCCCAACTCTCTTTCCCATCAGAAAGATGAATCACCTCAAAGAACGTCTAAGAAAATTTAATGTTGCAAATGCCACAATTGCCACAGACCATGCCTGCATGAATCCATATCTTAGAATCGCTTATGTTAAATGCTGATACGTGCCCCACCACTATTTTTTTGTTTCTTCTCATCATTGCGATATTCCCAATTAATGCACGTTCATAGGTATCCGTTTACAGTAGTATTTGGCTCCTCATCAGGTGTTCGAGTATTTTATATGATCATGTCGCCCAATGTCATTATTGACTGAAAATCTGCAGCATTTATCCGAGTTGACTTCTGGCTAATTAGGAATGAGCGATAACTTCTGTCATAATAACCAAAACACACCTCCCAGAAATGACGAAGAATGAAAAATCGAACTATTGTTCCTGCTCTATCTGAACTTTCACAGCGAATATGTATCTTTTGTCATATTCTTTAACACAACAAGGAGACATGCGTTATAGATCTTCCTTTGTGCCTTCATTTGTGTTCTTACGTGGAAATATTCAGTTTCCAAACAGTGCTATGAAGTATCAGTTAAATACGTAAATAATTATGAGAGCTTGACATTGCTTGCCACTGCTGCTGATGGATGCGTCAGTTGTAGAGAGAAAGTACCTGGAACCTAGGATTATGTGGGAAGCAAGAGAGGAAATTGTAGAGCCGTTGGCAATAATCTTTTCGTCTTCACTGTCAACGGGGGTGCTACCAGGGGACTGGAGAGTGGCAAATGTTGTGCCCCTGTTCAAAAAAGGGAATAGGGATAACCCCGGGAATTACAGGCCAGTTAGTCTTACTTCCGTGGGAGGCAAAGTAATGGAAAGGGTACTGAGGGATAGGATTTATGAGTATCTGGAAAGACACTGCTTGATTAGGGACAGCCAGCACGTATTTGTGAGGGGTAGGTCTTGCCTTACAAGACTTATTGAATTCTTTGAGGAGGTGACCAAGCATGTGGATGAGGGTAGAGCAGTAGATGTAGTGTACATGGATTTTAAAAAGGCATTTGATAAGATTCCCCGTGGTAGGCTGATGCGGAAAGTAGGGAGGCATGGGATAGTGGGAAATTTGGCCAGTTGGATAGAGAACTGGCTAACCGGTCCATGTCAGAGAGTGGTGGTAGATGGTAAGTATTCAGCCTGGAGCCCAGTTACAAGTGGAGTTCCGCAGGGATCAGTTCTGGGTCCTCTGCTGTTTGTAATGTTTATTAATGGAAGAGGGAGTCGAAGGGTGGGTCAGTAAATTTGCAGACGATACGAAGATTGGTGGAGTTGTGGATAGTGAGGAGGGCTGTTGTCGGCTGAAAAGGGATTTAGATATGATGCAGAGCTGGGACGAGGAGTGGCAGATGGAGTTCAACCCTGTCAAGTGTGAGATTGTCCATTTTGGAAGGATAAATTAGAATGCAGAATACAGGAATAACGGTAGGGTTCTTTGTAAGGTGGAGGGGCAGAGGGATCTTGGGGTCTATGCTCATAGCTGTTTGAAAGTTGCCACTCAGGTGGATAGAACTTGTAAAAAGGCCTATGGCGTATTAGCGTTCATTAGCAGAGGGATTGAATTCAAGAGTCGTGGGGTGATGTTGCAGCTGTACAGGACCTTGGTAAGGCCACATTTGGAGTACTGTGTGCGGTTCTGGTCGCCTCATTTTAGCAAAGATATGTCAGCTTTGGAGAGAGTGCAGAGGAGATTTACCAGTATGTTGCCTGGAATGGATAATAGGTCGTACGAGGATAGGTTGAGAATGCTAGGCCTTTTTTCATTGGACCGGCGAAGGATGAGGGGTGACTTGATAGAGGTTTATAAGATGATCAGGGGAATAGATAGAGTGGACAGTCAGAGACTTTTTTCCCCAGGTACAACAGAGTGTTACAATGGGACATAAATTTAAGATGAAGAGTTGAAGGTATAGGGGGGATGTCAGGGGTAGGTTCTTTTTCCAGGGAGAGTGGTGGGGGCGTGGGCCGAAGGGCCTGTTCTATGCTGTAGAGTTTAGATTAGTTTAGATTGGCCCTTCAGCCCAACAAGTCCACATCCAGACCCCCTCCCCTACATTTACCCCTGCACCTAACACGACCGGCAATTTAGCATGGCCAATTCACCTAACCTGCACATTTCTGGACTGTGGGAGGAAACCCACGCAGACATGAGGAGAATGTGCATGACTACACACAGTCAGCTGCCTGAGGCGGGAATTGAACCCGGGTCTCTGGCGCTGTGAGGCAGCCGTGCTAACCACTGTGCCACCCACTCCAATTTCACCCTCTTCTGTAGTTGACAAGATTCGAACCTGCGTGGGAATGCCTCAATGGATTTCAAGTCCATCGCCTTCACTACTCAGCCACAACTACAGATAGGCTATTGTTCTATGTTCTATGTTGAAGTGATGAGTTATGAATCCATTGGGACTGCGGGTTGCATTTCGTCAGATCGCAAATTTCAAAGGACTTCCAGCTGTGTTCATTTTGACAGACTGAAAACCCATCTGAACCAACGCCCATTTCTCTCAGGTCCAGACATTTTTTTTTGATAATCAGGAAACTCAAGTTCTGAACCAGAAGTGTACCAGACTCAGAGGGAAACATTTCGATATATCGCCTGAGAGTTCCATGTGCTTAACGTCGGCAAGGTGCTCCGACAAAACGCAGCTTCAGGTGGAACACAACCTACTTCTCCAGATAATGAGAATGTTTTGTGGTCAGTTGGGATATGGAAATGACAGTGAGCTGAAATAGTTGTACTCGCTGCTCTTGTGCAAATTTCAATTTCCAAAATGCACCGACCCAAAGCCTGCAGTTTCCCCACGGGATGAGAACGGAGTTTGATAGTCTAGAACTTCCCTCGTCTGCAATTGGCGATTAAGGGGTAACCTCATTGCCATGAGCATTTGCAAGGTCAGAACACACAAGCGCTGGAAACTTGGACATGCATGAGACGGATCCTTGATATTCTTCATCGAGACGATGTCACAAAGGGTCATTTTCCATGCCGTATAAACACACTGACAGGGAGAAATTGATCTGGAGGCAAAATGATCGCAACTGAAAAGTTAAAAACGGAATCAGTGAGAGAAGACAGAAGAGAGCCGTCTTTTTCCCTGATAGCTTACTGGTGAGGATTTGGTGCACTCAGAACCACAGTCAGTGTTCCATTCCCGTTCAGGGAGTTCGAATTCATGAATTCTACTAATTTATCGTGAAGATAATTGTTATGAAGTTGAAGGCGTATAGTGTACCGTTAAGGGAGAGTGAATGTTGTTCTGAACTGAGAGCTTACAAATATCTGCCACATGACTAACCAGCAGTCTCATAGTGTTCGGGAAAATTGAAGATGTGGCAGATTTGGCTGTGAAATAGATACCTGAGTTTGTTACCTTTTAACAATTCGGTCTTTCCTATGCCCCAGGAAATGCAAACCAAATCCAACTTGAATATATGGCTTTTGCCAACATCCAGGAATTCGACGATCTAGTGCTGGAGGCATAAAAAAGGCAAGTAGCTTCAAAGTCAGACAGAATAACTGATATCAAGAGTGTAACTGTCAACGAAATACTCTCGATCCAAGGTACCTTTATAATTTGAAACATATTTGCAGTAAAAGGACGAAGTTGATGCAAGGAGATCTTCGGCCAGAAAAAGGAACATACTGACAACCATAGCCCCTGCATCGATTTAAGATTAAGTTGCTATAATTTCAATAACTGTTCCATTGGAACTGGACAATTTTATTGAGTTAGAGGCAGATATTTAGCAGTTAAGAGAAAGCGATGGTTGATTTTTGAATAGTTGTTAAAATGAATCGATACCCTTTTCTTTAAATCGTGGAATTTTGGAGTTTTGTATCATTCATATTTTAGCATATTAAGAGGCGAGATGAGGTAATCTGAGTGTTCAGTTTAATTAACAGAAGGGTTCACTGCCGTGTCGTTACACATCACTAATTATTAAATTTCAGAAGCAGCATATACGCTGAATTGTTTCAAGCTTAATTCCGATTTACATAAATCTGAACAAATTCAAAGAAACTCAGCGGTCTGACAGAACCTATGGAGAAAACAAAGTTAACAGGGACCGTTTGTTAGATCTGGGGTCGTTATTCATGGCAGCCATTACATTTTTTGGTTGTTCACCTTGTAAATCTGTTTATGCCCATCTCCCCGTTACAAACCAACAAGCTATGACGCACGTGTTTGCGGTATCGTAATGTCGTGATGGGTCACGTGTCTAACGTTGGGTACGAAGATTGTCAGTTTGACTCCTACCTGGAGTGGAGCGTTCTGCTTTCCCATATTTGAATTTGACAAATTTCCTGATGGAAATTTCCTGACACATGTTCGCTGAGTGCTGTCTTGCCAGGCTCCTTGGGTCAGTGTGATTTTGAAATTTCTTGTGCAAATGATAAGGGTGGAGGCTCTATCCCAGCTCACCGCCCGTTTAATATCTCACCTAACCACAACGGTTGTCATTGTCTGGGGAAATGGCTTGCGTTACACCTAAAGTTGCCTTTTGTCAACGAATCTTGTGTTGGGGTCCAAAGACTTGATGTGAAGGACATGGAGTGGATATAATCGTGAGGCATCTACCCCTCTCGGGCAAGCGTCTGCGTGAGTTAAAATGAGGACGTGTTACTTAAGGGGATTATAACGCAATGGGACCAAGTCAACTCAGGCCCATTATTAAGTCATTTAAGATCGCAAGAGGAATACTTTCCCGTTTGCCCTGGAAACACCACAGCACACGAGGCTCTCAAATAAATACTGGAGACTTGCAATGGAATAGATAAATGGCGGTGAGCCACACCGAACGATGGTCCACATAGCATTTCTTCACACTGTAATAACTGGAAGAAATTGAGGATCTGATCTGCAGCGAAAATGGTCACAAAGTAAATGGCAAACACAGTGTCAAGGAACAAAGATATCACGGCACGTGTTGTCCTCCCTGGTAGTCTCGTAGTCAAGATGCGACACTCTCACCGCTGCCACCCGGGCTTGGTGCCCGGTCATGAAATAGGAGTTCCATTCTGTTCATTCATCATGGTGACACGCATTTCTGATGGATTTTTAGAATCAGGAAATATTCTCTGTAGTTGGCACGTAATTGATATTGTTGCAAACACTACTAAGGTTAACATTAAACAAAGAACCGTGAATGATGGAAATCTGAAAATAAAATAGGAATTGATAGAAATTCTCAGCAGGCCTGGCAATATCTGTGAGAGAATCATTGTTAAAGTTTCAGATGGACAAAACCGTTTTGTTATTTTTGCGATAAGATAATGCTGGGGAAATCATCAGTTTTATCTTGCAAAGCAGCATATTTATCAAAATCTATCAAAAGCTTAAAACCGTCAATATAAAAAAAATATAAAAATGGTACACCAGCTCTAATGTTGCATCCGTTGCCCTGAGCTGGTGAAAGGCTTTGAATAAATGGTTAGCTCTTTTCATTTCGTTTCTGATCGTTAGCAAATTTGTCGAATGAAGAATTGAGCCTTTCACTGTGTACCACAATAACTGCCTCTATTTGCAAATCTTTATCTCTGCATATGGAACTCGCCCATTTTTTCACTCCCCAACTCTCGATCCGCATACGTCATTTCCGATTTCTGCTCTGTGTAAACTCTAAAAGCTGGACACACTTTGAGGTTGGAGCTGCGGAGGAGAACCCCCGACCCCTCTGCCTGCGCACTCCTAACCCTCAACAGCAGTGTGCAGAACCGGACTGACTTGCTCCGAAAAAACTGCCTCTTACTTCTTTCTCAGGGAAGGAAACATGTATTTCCTCAAAATATCATGAGCCTTTAGATTTCGATATACAATCCATAGACAACTGCAAAGTAAACGCAATGTCAGCACAATAATAGAATGACAATGATGTCTTTATTGTTGGTGTAAAATGAAAGACTGGTGACTGGAGATAATGAGAATGATCAGTTTTTCAGGTTTGCCATGACTGCAGCATTCTGCAGTAAGTCTGCAGTGTCTCCTGTCTCAGCTCGTTATTCCAATCAAACTGGGGACGAAGGAGTGAGTGTAATACAATTCGAAAAAGTGAGGTGCTCGTGGTACGGGGAAAGAAAGGCCAGGTTCAATTTATATTGATCAAGAAGTGCAAAGAAACCGCACGACTCTCAAAGTAAAATTTCACGTTGAGTCAGTAGGCAATAACAACAAATACAATGATAGTATTTATTTTGCCAGAACTTGCATATGAAAGGAGGGATTTATTTCTGAGTGTTATCTGAAGTTTGGGTCCCATATCTCCGGACGGACGTCCTGGCCCTGGAACGAATTAAAAGGAGGTTCATGAGAATGGCCCTCGGAATTTAAAGCTGAACATTTTGGGAAAGTTTGAGGATACTTATTCTCCACTCGATTCAGTTTAGAAGAATAAGGAGGGATCCAACTGAAACAGACATAATGCTGAATCGCTTGGACCGAGCAGATGTTGAGAAGATGTTTCCATTGCGAGAACAGACGAGGACACGAGGGCACAGTCTGAGAGTACAAGGAAGACCTTACAGCACGAAGATAAGGACCAACGTCTTAAGCCAGAGAATGGTGAATGGATGGAATTCATTGACACAGAGGGGTGTGCAGGCCAGCTCATTCAGTGCATTAAAGAACGAGATAGATAGGTTCTTGACTGTCGAGGAGATTAAGGGTTACAGGGAGACAGCTGAGAAACTTATCAGCTATCATTGAATGCTGGACCAGTGTCAGTAAGGTGAATGCCCTGATTTCTGCTTTTGTCTTATTTTCTTATTGTTGATACTGACATAAACCTACTACTAGTGATTTTAGTGATCGTGAAAGTGGCTGGGTTTGGGGGTTCACGAAATTTCTTGTTGAGCTGCAGCCAATAAAACCCCTCTCAGTCAACATCTCCGCCTTTCAGCCAGATACCGTCATCAGCTTCCCACCTCCCCACCATCCCATGGAGCCCAGAGTCCTTTTGACCACACTGGTAGCCAGTCAAAAGGACATTTATTGATCAGTTGGGGTATTTCACAAATAAATATCGTAGCTTCCTACTCACCTGTTCTGTGTGCAGCCTGAGAGACTAGCAGATACTTTCAGCTGCATTTTGCAAACTGCTCTGTGATTGGGAAAATGAAATTCTGTTGTAAAAATGGAAGCAACAGAGCTATTAGAAATACATGATCAAGTCAACCAGAATCAGCATGACTTTGTGAAGAGGAAACCACAGCTGACCCGTTTATTGAAATAACTTGTGGGGTTAGCAGCAAGATAGATTTTGGGGAAATCAACAAACAGAATATGTTTGGATTTCAAACATTGATTCTGCATGGTATTGCAGGTGAGATTAATTCAAAAAGGAAGAACCCTTGAGCTAATACTGCTGAGGAGAAACGTCAGCCAAGGATATTGACCAAGACTTAGGTAATGAATTGAAGACACTGAGTTGAGACTAAAAGAACATCTTTATGATCGCAAATGGTTACATGTAGAAACCTACGTTCATCAGTATTGAAGCGACATCTATTTATAATAAATACTAACCACAATTCTCTTTGCACTTCTTCCAAGTCACCTGTACAATCGAAACGAATGCACTGTAATCAAGTTTGCAGAACATCAAACGGACATGGAGGCAGCTCGTGAGGATGGGACAACAAATTACAGAGGGCTATAGACAACTAAGCAAGTGGACAACAACATAGCGGATAGAATATGGTGTGGGAAAAAATGAGGTTTATGCATTTTGGCAGGACGAATCGAAGAGGTGAATGTTAATTAATTGGAGAAAAATGCAGAAATCTGCAGCACAGAGAGAATTGTGGAGCCTGTTGAAAGATGAAAAGATCGCATCCACGTTCTGATGGTAATAAGCAAGTTAAATGATATGTCTATCTTATCGCAAAGTAAATGCCGGGAAACTATGAAAGTTTTGCTAAAACAACACAAGATGCACATCGCCTTACTTCAGGAAAGGCAGTCCAGAAAGCTTTCACAGGAGTGATGGTGGACATGAATTGATTTATTTCGAGGGATGAGATTTTCCAGACTGCTCCTGACATTATCGATATTTTGAAGAATGAGACAAGACGTTACTGAACGGTAAAAAATAAAAGAGTGGTTTGGCGGGATAGATTCAGAGCTATTGCTTCTACTTGTCTGCGAGCCTTGGACCAGAGGATATAATCTCAGAGAAAGGAGTCACATATTTAAGATAGAGATGTTGACGAATTCTTTCTCTCAGGGTGCTGAATCTGTGGAATTATTTTCCGCAGTGCGCTTTCGAGATTGGTTGATCAGTGTATCTAAGGCTGACGGAAGCAGTTTTTTAATTAGTAAGGGAATCAAGGCTAAGGGAATAAGGCAGGAAAGTCAAGCTGACGATTATCACATCAACCCTGATCTTATTGAATGGTGAGAGTAGACTCTATTGGTTGAATTGCCCATTCTTCACCTCCACTTATCTTGTTTTCTTCGTTTACTGGGCTCTCACCAGTCCCTTTTTAAAAATATTTTCAACGAATTTAACAGGGGAGGACGATTTGCACGGAGGAGTCTTAAAACCAAACATCACTTCTGTATTTTACGCAATTACAATTGTTTACAGCCTGAATAACATTGGATTTTGAAAATGGAAGGGAAAACCATCATTCACAGCGGGGAGAAACCGTAAACGTGCTGTCCGTGTGGACAAGGCTTCAACAGAACATCTGCCCTTTCACAACCTAAATACAGTCACGGTGGTGAGAGGTCATTCTTCTGTTCCGATTGTAGGAAAGCATTCACTCCATCAACCACCCTGCTGAATAACTAGCAAGTTCACACAGATGACAAATCACTTAATTGTCCAGAAGATGGGAAATGCTTTAAAATCTCTGCGTCAGTAATATCCCATCGACATGCACACAGTGATGAGATATTATTCAGGCTCTCTCACTGAGGAAATGTGTTCAAAGAATCATCTTGTTCTCATTGAATGCCAGCAGATCTATATTGGGCGAGACCATTGACTTGCTCAGAATGTGGGAAAACATTTCATCGGAAATCCACCCTGCTCAAACAACAGCGAATTCACACAAAGGACGGACCTGAAAATTGCCCGGACTGTGCCAAGTGCTGAAAATGCTCTGGAGCTCTAATGTCCCGTCAACATGTTCACACTAATGACAGACTGTTCGGCTGTTATCACTGTGGGAGTGAGTTCGAATGTTCATCTCAAATGCACAGCGACCTCACACTGGGGACCGGCCGTACATTTGCACGCAGTGTGGGAAGGGATTCGCTGCAATATTCAAAATGCTGACGCAACAGCATCTTCTTGAGTAATGAAAGCGACTGGATTTTACTGTGAATATGCACATGCTTCATAATGTCCCTCCATCTCGGCCATACGATTGGGTTTCAAATCCAATCTCCTGTTAAGCTCCGTCAAAGAGATGAAATTCTTTTTTTAATTGATGATCGAATGATGCACGTTGGGGGACTGCTTCTGCTGAAGTTAGAGCATGGAACATATAACATAGTACATTGAAAACAGAACATAGAATATTGAACAATACAGCACAGTACAGGCCCTTCGGCCCTCGAAGTTGCACCGACATCTGAAAGCCACCTTAAGCCCATCTCCACGACACTGTTCCAATGCCACCATCTACTTATCAAATGACCATTTAAATGCCCTTAAGTTTGAAGAGGGCAAAAGCGAGTACTGCAGATGCTAGAGATTGGAGTCCAGTGTGGTGTGCTTGAAAAGCATAGCAGATCAGGCAGCATTCATCAGGACTGTCCTGCAGAAGACCTTTTACTCGAAACGTCGTTTCTACGGCTCCTCGGATGCTACCTGGCCTGCTATGCTTTTCCAGCACCGCACTCTAGCCCTAAAATTGAAGAGTTTGGTACTTTTGCACGAAATGTATTCATACCCTTACTACGGTCTGAGTAAAGAAGCTACCTCTGAAATCTGCCCAATATCTGTCTCCCCTCAGTTCAATGCTATGTCCCCCCGAGTTAGCCATCACCACCTCCCATTGTCCACTTTATCTCCTCCTCTGATCATCTTGCCTGTGTCTATTAAGTCACCTCTTAATCGTCCTCTCTCGAACGAATTTAGTCTCAAGCCACTCAGACATTCCCCCGACGTCCATCACTTGAAATCATACAGCATCCTGGTAAAAAAAATCTCTGTGTACTGACGACAAAAATAAAACGGAGTGGCTCTGATTGAATGCACAGTATCATTGATCTGTTTATTGACGATTGAGTACAACCTGGTTGTCCTGTTGTTACTGCCTTGCATTACTTTGCTGATGATGGAGAGTTGATCGACATTAGTAGAATAATCGGTGGGGTTGATTTGTCCTGTTTTTGTGGACTTGACATTATCAAGACCAGTTTTAAAGAATGTGCGTCAATCCGAATGTTGTGGTTACACTGGACTAGGTTCGCTGTTGTGAAAACGATAGCAATGCACTGAATATTATGACCATTCATCTTAGGACTGAGCAGCAGGCCAAGCTCAAAGGTCCAAATGACTGCCTGCTGTTCTGATACGTCGATGCTGGAGAGCTTCAGAGGGGACTGATACCGAATCGCACAGATTTATATCATTTCGCATATCTGCCTGAAGGTTCTTGGCAACACTTTAGCGCTATCTGTTGCACGCATTGTGATGGGATCCCCCATCTTCCTTGTGGACAGAAACTGTCTTTGAGATGGGTTGCTCCTTTCCAGTCCATCTTGTTTAAGTGAGAACAGATCAAACTGTCTCACTCAGTGGCCTCCACTGTCAATCGGCTCAGCCCCGCTTCTCCCTCGCTCAGTGGTTGGAAGACAAGCCAGTCTGCCCCCCTAAACCTGTTATTCAGTCGCTGCTGTCAATCATCGACCCAGCAGAGAGTGGTGTGAAGCGGTTGCGCTGGAGAATACCGGCGAGGGCGACACAAACAACGGGCTGCCACGAAATGGACTGGACCGAGGCATATTTACAGCGTGAGGCGAGAAAATACCCGGCATGTGCCGGAAATTTAAAATCAGACGGTTTTGTCTTTGCTCTGAGATGGAGTCATCTGCAGGTTTTGTTCAGGAAGCAGGCCATGGGTTAGCAGTCGAGGCTGAATCTGTGAATTCCAAGAGAGAGTGATGGGGTCGGAATGCAGATTGGAACAACGATTTGAAACACTGCCTTAATTCTGACCAACACATATAGGAGTTTATTTACCAGCATGAAGGGAGTCAGAAACCAGGATGGACTACTAGACGGCTTCCAGATGTAATTGAGAATGTGTGGGGAAATAATGAACAAAAGATACTCCAGCAGGTTAGGAAAACCACCTAGCCATGACAAGCTCCAGCAATGGAACATTTTAGCCATGAGGTTCTGTCGCAGAAGGCTGAAAGAACATTTTTGAAAGAAGTTTTCAAAGTCATGCAAGTTCCCGACAGAAAAGAAAGTGATAGAATGTTTCCAGTCGGAAAAATAATGTTGACAATAACAGTGGAGATATCAAATAAATAAAAAGAGAATTAAATGTGATGTGAGAAAGAAACTTCACACAGCGAGTAATTAGATCAAGAATTTATTGTATTGTGTCCATTCAAGGACATTATATAACCTTTAACCAAATACAAAGTACATCATTACCTGGAGAATGCTGGGAAATTGCAAAAAGTCAGAAAGTGTGGATATAGCACTGTGATCATGCAATGATTTGAATGGCTTCCTTCGTTACTTAACAATTCTGTGAATCACAATTTAGAATTGAATCGACACACTGTTAGTAAGGAATATATCACTAATAGCTGACATTTTGTTTGGTCGATCAAGCATGATCAGATTAATGATTTGTGATGGTGAGTGACTAAAGTTAATTATCAAATACATTGCAGTCTCGAATTGTGACTTTTGTTTCCGAAAAAAAATTCCAAAGCAGAATTTGGATTCTGGTTAAGGTTGATAGGAGAGTGAGGCGTATGGAATTATAACTTTGAAGGGAACCAAAAGGAAACATGTTCAACAGGAGATAAATTTGCCTGGCAAAAGTTTCGATTCTGTTTTACAGAGCTGAGTGTTACAATTTTGTTTGCAAGTGAACGTGTAAGAGAAGATGTGCTGATGGGAACTTAGCTCATACATCGCCCTGAGAACTTAGACTGGCCCTCGATTCATCAGGACCTTAATGTTACCTTTGACTGTGTTCATCTGGAAGGTTTTAAACAATAGCATTATAGAATCAAAACTATGTGGAAACAAGCCAGCCGCAACAAATGTCTGAAGAGCATCCCACATAGAGTCACCACTCTACCCTACATTTCCAATCGTTCGCCCAAACATCTCTGGCCACAGTTGGAAAGCCACCTAAACTGCGCACCTTGTACTGTGGGTCGGAACACACACACACACGGGGGAGAATGTGAAAACTCTGCACGGGAAGTCACCGAAGGCTGGGATTCAAATTAGGTCCTTGGCGCTGTGAGACATCAGTGCTGAACACCATAATATTCTACTGGAAAATTCCAGCATGTGGACACAGATTGAGCGTGCTAGTGAGCAGACTGTGGAAAGAAATTGAGCCAGTTACATACCCTTAAAGTCAAATTGTTTGTAAACGTTGAGGGTTACCCATCAAAACACTTTTGTGATCCTTTGATGCTGGCAACGACAAGTCTGATTTAATAGTTAACTTACTTAAATATCAAAGGATTTTCTGTTCAGTCAAGTTCCTTCTTCTTCCAGCCAGGGTAAGCATCGTGGATCTTTCTGCTGGAGATTTTGAAGTCAACTGATAATGTTTTGCAGGTGATCTTTATTATTAGTATTGTCACTTGCCCTTTCTTGACGGCCTGTTAATGGGAACATTACCTGCAAGAAATATTGTCCATATATTGACTGTTCTCGGAATGCATAGTACATAAACATGCAGGCGTCTTATACCAATATTCTTAGAACTACAACAATGATACAGCTAACTGACTGCGTTCCTGCACCTTAATTATGAGACAGCTAATGATCTTGGTTTCAAACAACCCCGATAATGATTCATTTTCCTCAGCTCCACGCAGAACAACACAGGAAAAAATAGTGAAGCAGTAATATTACAGACGTATACAGTCCAATCATCTACTGTCAGTGAAAAACAACAATCCATTTTCATTTGTGGTCTACTGCAAAACCTTGGGATGTGAGATTCTGGAAAGAAAACTTGCATAATTAAAGTGGAGTGGCCAGTTCCCGAATCTCGGCTATTCTCTGATTTGGTTGGAATTCAGGTGTGTGTGTGTGTGTGTGTGTGTGTGTGTGTGTGTGTGTGTGTGTGTGTGTGTGTGTGTGTGTGTGTGTGTGTGTGTGTGTGTGTGTGTGTGTGTGTGTGTGTGTGTGTGTGTGTGTGTGTGTGTGTGTGTGTGTGTGTGTGTGTTATTTATGGTGATGGTTGAAAGTATTATCATCATTAAATTGGGATAGACTGTTGTGTTTTCGGTTAGGACAGGTTATTCAATATTCTGATTTATGCTCTTTCTATTTCCTTCAGTAATGTTGTAAATAAATCCAGTTTTGCATAGAACTACGTAGTTCGACCGTCTGATTCTCTGTCGAATATCCACTATACACGTACTAAAAATCAAAGAGCAAAATTAAAGCCCGGGCTACTTTCTTGATTTGTTTTGAGGGTTCTTTCCTGATCTAGCCTGTGCCACAACAGTAAAGACTAAGCTGTGGGAAGCAGCAGACAAGAGAGATTTGGAGCTGCCTCCTTCCGTGAAGAAAGAAGAAATAATTACAGCAGTAGCTCAATATTCATATTTGTTGGATACACTCACAGGATCTTTAGAGAAGGCTAACGTTCAATTGGAAATGAAACAGTTGCTGTTCAAGGCAAAAGACAACGAAAGGGAAACGGAACTGAAACCGTTTAAATTACGGTTAAAACCAGAGAGAGAAAAAAAGAAATCTTTTGAACCTCAGAAATTGGCACTTGGGAAAGTTAGCATGAAAGGAGGAAGATGAAGGCTGAAGGTAAGCTTAGTGAGGGTGAGCAAACCTATGGTAGTTAAAGACCTGGAATTGATCTGTTTAAATATATTCAACCATTGCCTTAACTTGATTAGAAGGATGCAGAAACGTATTTTACCTCATTTGAATACGTGGATAAACAAATGCAGTAACCAGAAGTCATGTGGATTTTGTTGATCCAAACCACATCTGCAGGTAGAGCGAATAAGGTATTCACATCACTGTCACAGGGGGTATATGAGGAATATGAGGAGGTGAAATAAGACATCTTAAGTGCACATAAGCTTGTGCCAGAAGCCTACAGACAACGTTTCAGGAATCTCAGGAAGGATCCTGTTTAAAGCAATACTGTTTTTTGAAAATCAAACAAAGTGATTTTGATTGGTGGATAAGAACTTTAAACATAGAGCAAATGTACAACGTATTTCCAGAGACAATTATTGTGGAGGGGTTCAAAACTTCACCTCATGACGTAGTGAGAACTCATATCGATGAGCAGGAAGTTATCCCGTCAAGATTCGCAGCTGTTTATTACAAGCTTGACCATAAAGCAAAGTTTGGCTTCCAGAATCAATATCGATCTGTGAGGGATAGAAATTCTGTAAAAGAACAATCCTCAAGTGGAAAAGGAAATATAGATCTCGGTGAAAATCATAAGGACAACTTGCCACAGGGTAAAATGGAAACCTTAAGGCTAGCAGAGAAATCAAAAAAACACTCCGGTGTTTTTATTCAATTAAGTAGACCACATGAAGTCACGGTATTGGTGGGTTAGGGGAGGCACTGGGAAGCCACATGTAGGAAAACGGGAAAATCCAATGAATTGTGTTGGAGTGTTAACCGAAAACACTGTAGAAGCTAGAAAGTTGCACCCGAATGTATATTCTGGTCAGAGATTGGTTGATGAGGAAGTACCACATCTTCTTAAAATATACATCTGCAAAGGTAAAGTTTATTCGCTTAGGGCAGGGGCAACAGGTAAAGAGGTTACAAAACTGAGGGACACAGGATACTCTCAGTCTATGATGTGAAAAATGTGGAGATACTTACTCCTGAATTGCCAGGAAAGATACTATCAACGGGAATTCACGGTGAGGCAAAAAGCGGTCAATTATGTAATTTGTGGTTAGAGTGTCCAGTAAAGAGTGCAGATTTCATGATAGCAGTACAGGACAAACTCTCAGCTCCCTGAAGACTATTTGTACTTGCTCATGATATAGCTGTTTCACAGATTGCAGTGCTGTCTAACGTGGTTGAAAAGCAAGTGGAAACTCACGGAACTGGGCAATTGCAGGACACACATCCTGGAATCTTCCCTGACGATGAGGTAAGTAAGTCACAAATTCATTAGTAGGATCAGGACAGATCAAAGAGTACAGGTAAGAAAGTTGTTTGATCAGATGGTTGGCACAAATTGCGAGCAATAGATGACAATGCAGACATCTTTAGCTCAAATAAATTAATTGAGTTACAACCGGAAATTGGAAATTAAAAGCAGTTTTATCAAAAGGCACACACAGAAAAGGAATCCAAATGCATCCAGAAATGTTTTTACCATACAAATGGTGTCTTAGCGAGGAAACGGAGACAGTAACAGGTTTAGGCAGATGAGAACTGGTCAGAAATTCTACAAATCGTATTGTCAGTTGTGTACAGAAAGGATGCGTTGCAAGTGGTGCATGACCTACCACTTGCGGATTATTTAGGAGTGAGGTAAAGACAAGCTAAAATACAGAATCAGTTTTACTGGCCTGGACTGCACAAGGATATAGTTGAATTTTTACAGATGAGAAATACTTGTCAGATATTTGGAAAACTACAGGCGGTAATAAAACCTTCACATCTAATACTTATTCTTTCATCTGCGAAAACTTTTAAAGGAGGCTTAGACACATATTTCCCCTACCTCAGGTAAAAAGTTGTAAATCAGGATGTGTTAATAATACTGGGTGTATCGACGAGATTTCAAGAGGCCATTCCAAAATTCAATATCACATCTAAAATGATAACTACTCAACTATTTCTCCCAATACAGATATAGTCAGATCAAGGGTCAAACTTCACATTAAAGTTATTCAACGAAGTTATGGACAAATTAAAATTACAATAATTCAAATATACTGCATACGATCTGGAATTGCAGGGAAGGGGAGAAAAATGGCATCACACATTAAAGATTATGTTGAGAGCGTATAGTCAAGACTATCCAGATGGTTGCGATCACAGATGCACCATATGAATTGGCTAAATGCGTCCATTTGAATTGGTTTTTGGGCATGAAGTGAGAAGATCGTTAAAAATGTTTCAGGAGAAATGAGTAAGTCAGGATTCAGAGACCAAGTATTTAAACACTCTTTTTCCAAATTTCAGGGAAAGATTAAATAGAGAATTGGAGTTGGCTAGACACTACTTAAAAGTATCGCAGCATACCATGAAACAGGAAGCAGATAAGAAATCACAAATATGATATTTTGCTTTAAGCGATAAGGTATAGTTGTTACTTAAGTGACATATAAGAAATATCTAAGTTCACAGCCTTCTGAATTGGACTTTCCTCAAATTAAATTTGTTAATGAGGAAGTTGTCAAAATTGGGATAAATTATTGAGTTATCTTCCAGAGGAAATAGCGGGGAGTCGTAAATAAGTTGGCAAGTCACATTGATTGTCATTTGATCTCTCAGGTTGAAGTGAGAATGACCTTTTCTTAATTTGTCAGCTGTATTATGGTAACTTTATCTTGGAATTCATTTGAAATACTTTATAACAAATGGTAGAAATTAATATCCTTCCATACTAAAGTGTGTACAGAATTTAGACGCGTTCTCAGTGAAAAACAAATAATCAGATTTTTGGTAAATAATGCCGGGCAGCTAGCAAATGCCTGGCAAGGAATAAGAACTTTAGAAGCATTGTAAATGACCTAAGGTACATAATGAAGGCATCCATTAGACATCATGTGATTACAGGAGTACGTACACTTGACTATACAGTTGTCCATCAGTGATCGTGTTTTAGTAGATTTTGTTTATAGATTATTTGGATGTGGTTAACACTGACATCAATATTGCATGCAATTATTGTATTGCAAAGAGTATGATTCGTAGCATTTCGCTTTGGAACTCAGACGGAATTGACGTATGCTCCCAACTGCATTTAAGAGGGCAACTATGTCCCACAAGAAACACCGTTTTGGAGTCATCTCCGGCCATTCGTACGTACATGGTATCAGAACACTTAATAAAGATTGCTTATTCTGAGCAACACAGCACTGAAGATTCCTATTTGACACTTCACTCTCCAACAGCCTCATTCCAATTTGTAGGGATTTTACGAATGACACAATACGTAGGGGCATTTGCCACAGTAATTGAAACCATCGTCTGCATTAGCTGACAACAAGTTTTGAAAGTTTTACAAAGGTGATTGCAGAATAAAAAGATAAAACGAATATAATATGCTACATAAGAATATAAATAGTGGGGCGTGGCGAGAACTAATGTTTCAACAGAAAATCATTTGAATGTTGCAAAAATATTGAGTAACTTCAAAGCCAAAATGAAAATGTGTCGATATGAATATGTGCATGGGAGGTTTTGAATCATTGACAAAGGTTTACTGAAGTTGCCACGAGTGAAGGTGTCTTCAATCGCTTCTAAAGAAGTATTTGTTCAAAAAAAAAGATCAGGATATTATAAACAATATGAACAATATATGGATCTAACGTAGATTTTTTTCTTTCCAAACTCATTACGTTTGATCGGATTTTAACAATAACTTTATTTCCATGCCACTCTTCCCCATATCGCTTCAAACATTGAGCCATAGAGAGTCATAGAATATAATGCCAGCATACAGCAAAGAAACAGAACTTCCACTCTTGCTCCTATGTGCAGACCACGTTTCCCGAACATAATTCATCTCACTTGCCTCAATTTGATTTATATCCGCCTAGAACTTACATATTCATATTACTGTCGAAAAGTTCATCCCATGTCCGAATCACCGTTTGGGTGAAAGCCCCTCAGGTTTATTGTCATTTTATTTCATCTCAAGTGCAAATTGTAGGTTTGTGAGTCTGCCTTTGTGCCCTTCCCTTGCTAGATGGCAGAGCAGTGCAACGGTTCTTTCCCTCTCTCTTTCCCTCCCTCACTCTCTCTGTGTCAGTCACTCTCTCTCTGTGTCCCTCACTCTCTCTGAGTCCCTCTCACATTGTTCCTTTGTTAGTGCCGCTATCAAGTAATTATTGGATACAGAGAGAGTGAGCGACACAGAGAGAGGGGGACACAGAGAGAGGCACACAGAGAGAGTGAGGGACACAGAGAGAGAGAAAGGGAAACAGACGGAGAGGGACAAAGAGAGGGGCAGAGAGAGAGAGTGGGGCACAGAGAGAGGGACAGATAGAGAGGGACAGAGAGAGAGGGGACACAGAGAGTGAGAGGGACTCAGAGAGAGTGAGGGACACAGAGAGAGAGTGACTGACACAGAGAGAGTGAGGGAGGGAAAGAGAGAGATAGGGACACAGAGAGAGTGACGAAAACAGAGAGAGAGAGGGAGGGACACAGAGAGATAGGTACACAGGGAGAGAGCGGGAGAGAGATAGAGAGACACACAGAGAGAGTGAGTGACACAGAGAGTGAGAGGGACACATAGAGAGTGAGGGTCACAGAAAGAGTGAGGGACACAGAGAGAGGGACACAGAGAGAGAGTGACAGACACAGAGAGAGTGAGGGAGGGAAAGAGAGAGATAGGGACACAGAGAGAGTTAGGGACACAGAGAGAGAGGCACAGAGAGAGAGGGACAGAGACAGAGAGACAGAGGGATAGAGAGAGAAAGAGAGAGGGACAGAGAGAAAGAGAGAGTGAGGGACACAGAGAGAGGGACAGGGAGAGTGAGGGACACAGAGAGAGAGAGAGACAGAGGGAGTGGGACATAGAGAGAGCGGGACAAAGAGGGAGAGAGAGAGGGACAGAAAGTCAGAGAGGGAGAGGGACACAGAGAGTGACAGGGAGACTGAGGGACAGAGAGAGGGGACAAAGAGACAGAGAGAGAGGGACAGAGAGACAGAGAGGACAGACAGACAGAGACAGGGACAGAGAGAGAGAGGGACACAGAGAGGGAGAGAGTGACAGAGAGAGAGAGAACGGGACAGCAACAGAGAGAGGGACACAGAGAGAGAGAGAGGGACAGAGAGAGAGAGAGAGGGTCACAGAGAGAGAGAATGACACAGGGAGACCTGGCCAGAGAGGGTCAGAGAGAGAGAGAGGGACTGAGAGAGAGAGGGAAACAGAGAGGGAGACGGACACAGGGAGAGACACAGAGAGAGAGACAGAGAGAGAGGGACAGAGTGAGAGAAAGACAGAGAGAGAGAGGGACATAGAGAGGGAGAGAAAGACAGAGAGAGAGGGACAGGGACAGAGAGAGGGACAGAGAGAGATTGAGAGAGAGAGACACACACAGAGAGGGACACACACAGAGCGAGAGGGACACAGAGAGAGTGACGAAAACAGAGAGAGAGAGGGAGGGACACAAAGAGATAGGGACACAGAGAGAATGAGTGACAGAGAGAGAGAGGGACACATAGAGAGTGAGGGACAGAGAGAGAGTGAGGGACACACAGAGCGAGAGGGAGGGACAGAGAGAGATAGGGACATAGAGAGAGTGAGGGACACAGAGAGAGAGGGACATAGAGAGAGGGACACAGAGAGAGAGGCACAGAGAGAGAGCGGGGCAGAGAGAGAGGGGGGCACAGAGAGAGTGAGGGACACAGAGAGAGGGACAGGGAGAGTGAGGGACAGAGAGAGAGAGAGGGGCAGAGAGAGAGGGACACAGAGAGAGTGACGAAAACCGAGAGAGAGAGGGAGGGACACAGAGAGATAGGGACACACAGCGGGTGCGTGACACAGAGAGAGAGGGACACATAGAGAGTGACGAAAACAGAGAGAGAGGGGGAGAGACACAGAGAGATGGGGACACAGAGAGAGAGAGAGGGACAGAGAGAGAAGGACACAGAGAGAGTGAGTGACACAGAGAGAGAGAGGGACACATAGAGAATGAGGGCCACAGAGAGAGTGAGGGACAGACAGAGAGTGACAGACACAGAAGAGAGGGAGGGACAGAGAGATAGTGACAGAGAGAGAGGGACACAGAGAGAGAGGGACAGAGAGACAGAGGGACAGAGAGACAGAGGGAGAGGGACAGCGAGAGAGGGACGGAGAGAGACAGAGAGGGACACAGAGAGCGGGACACAGAGTGAGCGAGAGAGGGACAGAGAGATAGGAACAGAGAGAGAGAGAGAGAGAGAGAGGGACAGAGACAGAGAGGAGGACACAGAGAGAGAGAAAGACACAGAGAGAGAGTGGGACAGAGTGACTGCGGGACAGAGAGAGAGAGAGAACGAGGGAGAGACAGAGAGAGTGAGGGACACAGCAAGAGAGGGACAGAGAGAGAGTGACGGACAGAGAGCGAGAGGTAGGGACACAGAGAGATAGGGACACAGGGAGACTGAGGGACACAGAGAGAGAGGGACAGAGAGGGGGGGACACAGAGAGTGAGCGACACAGAGAGAGGCAGGGAGAGTGAGGGACACACAGAGAGAGAGAGAGGGACAGGGAGAGAGGGACATAGAGAGAGTGAGGAAAACCGAGAGAGAGGGAGAGGGACACAGAGAGAGTGAGTGACAGAGAGAGAGAGGTTGACAGAGAGAGAGGGACAGAGAGACAGAGGGACAGAGAGACAGAGGGATTGAAAGAGAGCGAGAGTGAGAGAGAGAGACACAGAGAGTCAGAGGGAGAGGGACAGCGAGAGAGGGACGGAGAGAGACAGAGAGGGACACAGAGAGAGGGACACAGAGCGAGAGAGGGACAGAGAGAGAATGACAGAGAGACAGAGAGAGAGCGAGGGACAGAGACAGAGAGAAGGACACACAGAGAGAGAAAGACAGAGAGAGAGGGGCAGACAGACTGAGGGACAGAGAGAGAGCGAGGGAGAGACAGGGAGAGCGAGAGCGAGGGAGGGACAAAGATAGTGAGGGACAGAGAGAGAGAGACACAGAGAGAGAGAGGGACAGAGAGACTGCGGGACAGAGAGAGAGTGCGCAAGGGAGAGACGGAGAGAGAAGGATATAGAGAGAGGGACAAAGAGGGAGAGAGAGATTGAGAGAGAGACACACACACACACAGGCAGACAGAGAGAGGGACAGAAAGTCAGGGAGAGAGAGGGACACAGAGAGAGACAGAGAGACTGAGGGACAGAGAGAGAGAGGACAGAAAGACCGAGACAGGGACAGAGAGAGAGAGAGGGACACAGAGAGGGAGAGAGTGACAGAGAGAGAGAACGGGACAGCGATAGAGAGAGGGACAGAGAGAGAGAGAGAGGGACAGTGAGAGAGAGGGACAGGGACAGAGAGAGATTGAGAGAGACACACACACACAGAGTGACACAGACAGAGAGGGACACAGAGAGAGTGACGGACAGAGAGAGAGGGACACAGAGAGAGTGACAGGGAGAGTGAGGTAGGGACAGAGAGAGAGAGGTAGAGAGAGAGGGACAATGAGAGAGAGAGAGGGACACAGAGAGAGGGGGACACAGAGAGAGTGACGGACAGAGAGAGAGTGAGGGACAGAGAGAGAGATATGGACACCGAGAGAGTGAGGGACACAGAGAGAGTGAGGGACACAGAGAGAGGGGGACACAGAGAGAGGCACACAGAGAGAGAGGTACACAGTGAAAGTGAGGGACACAGAGAGAGAGAAAGGAACACAGAGAGAGAGGGACACCAGAGGGGCAGAGAGAGATTGAGGCACAGAGAGGGAGAGGGACGCAGAGAGAGTGAGGGACACAGAGAGAGGGACAGATAGAGAGGGACAGAGAGAGAGGGGGACACAGAGAGAGAGAGGGACTCAGAGAGAGTGAGGGACACACAGAGAGGGACAGGGAGAGTGAGGGACACAGAGAGAGTGACGGACAGAGAAAGAGTGAGGGACAGAGAGAGAGACATGGACACAGAGAGAGTGAGGGACACAGAGAGAGAGGGACAGAGTCAGAGGCACACAGAGAGAGAGGGACACAGAGAGAGTGAGGAACACAGAGAGAGAGAGAGAGGGACACGGAGACAGAGGGACACAGAGGGACAGAGAAGGGGACACAGAGAGAGTGAGGGACAGAGAGCGAGAGGGACACAGAGTGAGTGAGGGACAGAGAGAGAGAGGGACAGAGAGACAGAGGGGCAGAGAGAGAGTGAGGGACACAGCGAGAGAGAGTTAGCGACACAGAGAGGGAGAGGGACCCAGAGAGAGTGAGGGACACAGAGAGAGAGGGACAGAGAGAGAGGGACAGAGAGAGAGGGACAGAGAGAGGGGGGGACACAGAGAGAGAGAGGGACACAGAGAGAGTGAGGGACACCGAGAGAGAGAGGGACACAGAGGGAATGTGGGACACAGAGAGAGGGACAGGGAGAGTGAGGGACACAGTGAGAAAGAGGGACAGAGAGAGAGAGAGAGAGGGACAGAGAGAGAGTGAGGGACACACAGAGAGACGAACACAGAGAGAGGGACAGAGAGAGATTGACGGACACAGCAAGGGAGGGACAGAGAGAGAGAGTGACAGACAGAGAGCGAGAGGGAGGGACACAGAGGGAGAGAGGGACAGTGAGAGAGAGGGACAGGGACAGAGAGAGATTGAGAGAGAGACACATACACACAGAGTGACACAGACAGAGAGGGACACAGAGAGAGTGACGGACAGAGAGAGAGGGACCCAGAGAGAGTGACAGAGAGAGTGAGCTAGGGACAGAGACAGAGAGTCGGAATGAGAGAGAGAGGGAGAGAGAGAGGGACACAGCGAGAGAGAGAATGCGACACAGAGAGGGAGAGGGACGCAGAGAGAGTGAGGGACACAGAGAGAGAGGGACAGCGAGAGAGGGACAGGCTGAGAGGGGGACACAGAGAGAGAGAGAGGGACACAGATAGAGTGAGGGACACAGAGAGAGAGAGGGACACAGAGAGAGTGAGGGACACAGAGAGAGAGGGACAGCGAGAGAGGGACAGACTGAGAGGGGGACACAGAGAGAGAGAGAGGGACACAGATAGAGTGAGGGACACAGAGAGAGAGAGGGACACAGAGAGAGTGAGGGACACCGAGAGAGGGACAGGGCGAGTGAGGGACACAGTGAGAAAGAGGGACAGAGAGAGAGAGGGACAGAGAGAGAGTGAGGGACACACAGAGAGACAAACACAGAGTGAGGGACAGAGAGAGAGAGTGACGGACACAGAGGGACAGATAGAGTGCGACGGACAGAGAGCGAGAGTGAGGGACAAAGAGAGTTAGGGACACACAGGAGAGAGGAAGGGACACAGAGAGATAGGGACACAGAGAGAGAGAGGGACAGAGAGAGAGGGACAGAAAGAGAGTGGGGGACACACAGAGAGAGGAACACAGAGAGCGGGATGCAGAGAGAGTGACGGACACAGAGAGAGTGATGGAGGGACACAGAGAGATAGGGACACAGAGAGAGAGGGGGCACAGCAAGAGAGGGATAGAGAGAGAGTGACGGACAGAGAGAGAGGGAGGGACACAGAGAGATAGCGACACAGAGAGACTGAGGGACACAGAGAGAGAGAGGGATAGAGAGTGTGACGAACACCAAGAGTGAGAGGGAGGGACACAAAGAGATAGGGACAGAGAGAGAGAGGGACACAGAGAGAGGGACACAGAGAGAGTGAGTGACAGAGAGAGAGAGGGACACATAGAGAGTGACGGACAGAGAGAGAGTGAGGGACAGAGAGAGAGATATGGACACAGAGAGAGTGAGGGACACAGAGAGAGTGAGTGACACAGAGAGAGGGGGACAGAGAGAGAGAGGCACACAGACAGAGAGGGACACAGAGAGAGTGAGGGACACACAGAGAGAGAAAGGGACGCAGAGAGAGAGGGACACAAAGAGGGGCAGAGAGAGAGTGGGGCACAGAGAGGGAGAGGGACGTAGAGAGAGTGAGGGACACAGAGAGAGGGACAGATAGAGAGGGACAGAGAGAGAGAGGGACTCAGAGAGAGTGAGGGACAGAGAGAGAGGGACTGGGAGAGTGAGGGACACAGTGAGAGAGAGGGACAGAAAGAGAGAGGGACAGAGAGAGAGTGAGGGACAGAGAGAGAGAGGGACAGAGACAGAGGCACACAGAGAGAGAGAGGGACACAGAGAGAGAGAGGGACACAGAGAGAGAGGGGCAGAAAGAGAGTGAGGGACACAGCGAGAGACAGATAGCGACACAGAGAGGGAGAGGGTCGCAGAGAGAGTGAGGGACACAGAGAGAGGGGGACAGAGAGAGAGGGGACAGAGAGAGAGAGGGGGACACAGAGAGAGTGAGGGACACAGCAAGAGAGGGACAGGGAGAGTGAGGGACACAGTGATATAGAGGGACAGAGAGAGAGAGAGGGAATGAGAGAGAGTGAGGGACACACAGAGAGACGAACACAGAGAGAGGGACAGAGAGAGAGTGACGGACACAGAGAGAGGAAGGAAGGGACACAGACAGATAGGGACACAGAGAGAGTGAGGGACACAGCAAGGGAGGGACAGAGAGAGAGTGACGGACAGAGAGCGAGAGAGAGGGACACAGAGAGATATGAACACAGGGAGAGTGAGGGACAGAGAGGGAGGGGCACAGAGAGAGAGCGGGACAGAGAGAGAGGGACAGAGAGAGAGTGAGGGACACTCAGAGAGAGAAACACAGAGAGCGGGACACAGAGAGAGTGACTGACGCAGAGAGAGTGAAGGAGGGAGACAGCGAGATAGGGACACAGAGAGAGTGAGGGACACAGAAAGAGAGGGACAGAGAGAGAGTGATGGACAGAGAGAGACTGAGGGACACAGAGAGATAGGGACACAGAGAGACTGAGGGACACAGAGAGAGAGGGATAGAGAGAGTATGACGAACACACAGAGAGACAGGGACACAAAGAGATAGGGACACAGAGAGAGAGGGACAGAGAGAGAAGGACACAGAGAGAGAGTGAGTGATTCTGAGAGAGAGGGACACATAGAGAGTGAGGGACACAGAGAGAGGACACAGAGAGAGTGACAGACACAGAGGGAGAGAGGGAGGGACAGAAAGAGGAGGACACAGAGAGAGTGACGAAAACAGAGAGAGAGAGGGAGGGACACAGAGAGATAGGGACACATGGAGAGAGCGGGACCGAGATAGAGAGACACACATAGAGAGTGAATGACACAGAGAGTGAGAGGGACACATCGAGAGTGAGGGTCACAGAGAGAGTGAGGGACACAGAAAAAGGGACACAGAGAGAGAGTGACAGACACAGAGAGAGTGAGGGAGGGACAGAGAGAGATAGGGACACAGAGAGAGTGAGGGACACAGAGAGAGAGGCACAGAGAGAGAGGGAAAGAGAGACAGAGAGAAGGATAGAGACACAGAGAGACAGAGGGATAGAGAGCGAAAGAGAGAGGGACAGAGAGAAAGAGAGAGTGAGGGACAGTGAGAGAGAGAGACAGACAGAGAAACAGACAGACAGACAGAGAGAGAGAGACAGCGAGAGAGTCAGACAGACAGAGACAGAGAGAAAGAGATAGAGAGAGAGCACGTGAGATACAGGGACAGAGAGAGAGAGACAGAAAGAGTGTTTGCGAACGTGAGTGTGTGCGTGTGTGAACGCGACAGAGAGCGTGTGAAGGGAAGAGAGAGAGGGCGATTTTGCGAAGGTTTGTGTGTGTGCAAGAAAGAGTGCGTGTGGTGTAAGACAAAGAGAGTGTGAGAGTGAGAGAGCAGAAGTGTCTGTGTGTATGTGAAAGGGTGATTGCAAGCGAGTGTGTGTGTGCATGTGCGAGAGTGTGTGTGTACAAGGGAACGAAAGTGAGTGCGTACGTGAGAGAGAGGGCATGTTTGAGAGAAAGAGTAACTGCGTGTGGAAGAGTGTGTTCGAGAGAATGTGTTTGTGTGTGCAAGAGGAAGCGTGTGCACATGTGAGAAAGAATGTGAGAGCATGAGAGTGTGTGTGTCCAAGAGAGAAAGAGAGCACATGCATGTGAGAGAGTGTGTGTGCATGCGAGTGTCTGCATGTGAGAGTAAGGTTTTGTGATCACACTTTCTGTGCGAGTTTTTGCCTGACAGACGGGGGAGAGAGAGAGAGAGAGAGAGAGAGAGAGAGAGAGAGAGAGATTGTGTGTATGTGAGAGAGACAGTGTGTGGGAGAGTGGGGGAAAGACAGCATGAGTCTGCACGAGAGAAATACCGATTGTGAGTGTGAGAAAAAGTGTCAGTGTGTGAAAGGAGAGTGTGTTAGAGTGTGTGTGAGAGACTTTGCGAGTGTGTTTGTGAGAGAGAGCGTTTTGGAGAGAGAGAGTGAGCGTGAGAGAGTGAGAATATATGAGATGGGGAATGGGAGTGTGTGGGGGTGCGTGTGTCAAAAAGTGTGTATGAGAGTGTGTGTGTAAGAGTGTGTGTAACTGAGAGAATATGTAGAAGCGAGTGTGTTAGAGAGAGTGTAGAGAGAGAGAATGAGTGAGTGAAAGTGTGTATGTGTCTTGTCTGTGTCTGTGTGTGTGTGCCTGTGTGTGTGTCTATGTGTGTGTCTGTGTGTGTGTTTGTTTGTGCGTCTGTGTCTCTGTGTGTGTCTTTGTGTATGTCTGTGTGCGTGTGTCTGTGTGTGTGTGTCTTTGTCTGTGTCTGTGAGTCTCTGTGTGTGTGTCTGTGTGTGTGTCTTTGTTCGTGTCTGTGTGTGTGTGTGTGTGTGTGTCCGTCTGTGTGTGTGGAGGGGTCTGAAGGCAGGGGAGCAGAGAAGGTGAAATGTGGGTGTTGAGGGGCATGCACGTGATCCATGATTTAAATTCCCAAACTCTGCCAATATTTTTGAGAAAGGGAAGGAAAATAACAAATTGAAAATCAAGTTAGAAATGACTGGATGGAGAGCAGGGCAGGGAGAGACAGACAGACAGAGAGAGAGAGAGAGAGGCAGAGCGAGAGAGATAAACACACACTGGGACAGAAAAAGAAAGACAGAGACACAGAGAAGAGAGAGACACAGGGACAGAGAGAGAAAGAGACACAGAGAGAGAGAGACAGAGAGTGGGACACACAGGGACAGAGAGAAAGCGTGAGAGACAGAGAGAGAGAGCGACTGGAACAGAGAGAAAGAGACAGAGAGAAAGAGAATCACAGACAGCGACACACACAGAGACGGACAGACAGGGACAGAGACAGAGATTAATTCTGGCAATCACACATACAGCAGGAAAATTCCAAGAAATCTCAGCAAATATCCCCCTCTCCATTCCCAGCCCTGTGTGTGTGTCTCAAAACGCCTACCTACAGTCAGGCTCTGAGACGCTAGTGTGGGAGTAATCTTTAATATTTTCAAACTGCACTGACACAACTAACAAGGCTTCAAAAAAAGAGAGTTGTAGCAACTGGGAAAGACTACGCTTTGTTGCTCCAGAATTAACACCTCAGTGGGCAGCACGATCCCACAAGGCTCCTGTCCTGGGAATTAACATGTCAATCAGACAGAGCACTCCCCAGGGAGCAGACTGACAGACGATGCGACGTGTCAGAGAGGGCAGGGTGGGCTTCCCTAACCCCTCACCCAGAATAAATGTGCGCAAGGAATTGGTCAGATTCATTCTCAAACCCTGTTCTCTCTCTGTATGGACAGTGAGCAGCCCTCCCCGTCTGGTTGAGACAGAGAGTGTATGTGTGTATGTCTGTGTGTTTAATAATGTTTCCAGTATCTAGTTAATTGCTTTCTAATGATTTGTTTTTATTTTGATGTTGCTGTGAGGTTATGAAATACATTGGGGATGGGGGAAAGGGGTGGTGGGGTGGTTTTTAAACTGGGATCTTGCTGTGTAATTTTCCATCACACTGCTCTCGCTCCCCCGGCCCCCTACCAACTCATCTCTTCTCTCTTTTATCCCGAAGAACTTTTGTTGGGAAAGCAGGAAAGTTAAGATCAGAAATGGCTGGGGGCAAGGAAAGCCTTGGACAAGAACAACCTTCAGAGGGGGAAACACAGGCCTGAGGCCTGTTGGCCAGGCTGCACCCGTGGGGCCCAGATGAGTGGGGTCTGTTTCATCCCCCGAGGTTTCATCTCCTCTGGGGGTGGGTGGGGGGGGGGTGGGGTGGGGGTGGGTGCCTGGTTTGTCGGGACCTCTGGTTAACTGGGACATGTCAGATCACGGCCGTGTCGGTTTTAAAACGGGTTTGAAGCCTGGGGTTAAAGTAATTGGGGCATTGGTGACACAAACAGGTGAAACCCCCAGGATCTGGGAGACGGACTCCCTCAGGGAGGGAATTGCAACCCAAAATATCTGACACTCCAGAAAGAATTGGCACACTATCAGAGGAAAGTGGGTCATAGAAAGGGCAGGATGATCGAATTCGACACGGAGAGAAAGAGAGTGAGAGAAAGAAATGGAAAATGGTGAGAGCAAGAGAAACAGGAGAGAGGGATGGAGGGGCAGTGTGAGATTGTGAAAAGCTGCAATATTTGATTCTGGGGTGACAGAAAATAATTAAACTGGAAATAAAAAATATCAGATTTTTGAGCTTCTGCACCACTGACACTTGTGGGATCTTGCTGTGCGTGAATTGCCCTAATGCCATCGTTGCAGGCAGTGAGTGGTTTTAATCAGCTAACCCCTCATTTCAAAAACTTTTCAACATGAAAATTTACCTCATCACCCGACGTGTTTGTGTTTGGATGTTGCTGAGAAATTGTCTGTCTCACTGAGAGGGGAAAACCTGGGATCTTGCTATGCTATCTCCCTGTGAAAGATTTTCCTCCTCAACCTTCCACTAATGCTGTTTCTTTCCTCCCAAAGGGATCTTCCGGGCCACTTGAGGATTTGAAAAGAGTGTGTTTGGGAGCAGGAAACCTTCAAAAAAGTGCTTCCTCCAGAGGAGGAACGCAGTCCTGTGGCCTGTTTGACAGGCTGCAGCCTGTTGGGCCGAGGTGAGTTTTGTCTATTTATGACCCCGAGGTTTAATCTCCTCTCTCTGGGAGGGGGGCTGGCTTTTACCGGGACCTCTGGTTTACCGGGTCCGGTCGGATTGTGGCCTTGTCATTTTTGAACAGGTTTGAAGCCTGAGGAAGAGATTTCAGAGATAGGGGAAGAGAGAGGAGGAACAGAGACATCTAGTAGATGGAGAGAGTAAGAGGGAGAACAGAGAGAGGGATGGAAGAGAGATCAGAGATGGAGACAGCGAGAGAGAGAGATCTCAGATGGAGAGAGCACAAGACGGGGAAGCATCTGGTTAAAAGCTGATGGTGATCTTTATATTTCGATGATGGAGATGCCGGTGTTGGACTGGGACAACACCAGGTTATAGTGTAACAGGATTCTCAGAAAGCGAGTGATGTGTGATGTTTAACGATATATATCGATATATATATAGACACAGAGGGAGGGAGGGGAGGATGGGCTTGTGTGTTTTTGGGGGGGGGGGGGTTATGTGAGTGTCCTGTTGTATTTCGAGAAAGAATGCTGCATTAAAAGTGATCCTCTTTTTAATCTGTCATTCAATCCAGGGGAAAGTCAAGGGGGGAAAGTCGAGGGGGGAAGTCGGGGGGGAAGTCGAGGGGGAAAGTCGAGGGGGGAAGTCGAGAGCGGATGTCGAGGGGGGAAGTCGTGGCAGGAAAGTCGAGGGGGGAAGTCGAGGGTAGGAAAGTCGGGGGAAAGTCGAGGTCGAAAGTCGAGGGGAAAAGTCGGGGTGAAAGTCGAGGGGGAATTCGAGGGGGAAAAGTCGGGGTGAATTCAGGGGGGAATTCGAGGGGTGAAAATCGAGGGGAAAGTCGGGGGGAAAGTCGGGGGGAACGTCGAGGGGGAATGTCGAGTGGGGAAAGTCGAGGGGAAGTCGAGAAGGGAAGTCAAGGGGGGAACGTCGGGGGGAAAGTCGAGGGGGAAGTCGGGGGGAAGTCGAGGGGGGAAAGTCGAGGGAGAAAGTCGGGGGGAAAGTCGAATGGGAAAGTCGAAGTGGGAAAGTCGAGGGGGAATGTCGGGGGTAAAGTCGAGTGGAGAAGTCGAGGGGAGAATGTCGAGGATGAAGTCGCGGGGGGGAAGTCGAGGGTGGAAGCTCAATCTCTCCCACTCTCTCTCTCCTGCCTCTCTCTCTTCCCCCTCTCTCCACGACTCTCTCTCTACAACCCCTCCATCGCCCACTCTTCCTACCCCTCTCTCTCCCCCCTCTCCCCCCTCACGCCAACCTCTCTCTCACCCCTCTGTCCCCAAACTCTCTCTCCCCTTTCTGTCCCCCCTCTCTCTCCCCGTCTCTCACCCCCTCCCCCTCCCCCTCTCTCCCCTCCCTCTCTCCCCGCTCCCTTGCCCCTCTCTCTCACCTCTCTCTCTCTCCCCCTCACTCTCCCGGTCTCCCTTGCACCTTCTCCCTTGTCTCCTCTCCCTCCCTCTTTCACCCTCCCTCTCTGCCCTCTCTCTCCTTCATGCTGTCACCTCCTCTCCCTCCCTCTCTCACTCCTTCCCTCTCCACCCCCGTCCATCTTTCCCTCCCTGCCTCTCTCACCCTATCACTCACTATCCTCTCTCTCCCCAAAACTCTCTCTCCCCTTTCTCTCCACTTTCTCACTCCCTTTCTCTATCCTTTCTCCTCCCCCTCTCTCTAACCCTCTCTCTCCTCTCTCTCACCTCCCTCGCTCCTTCCACTCTCTCCCTCTCTCCCCCCTTTCTCTCCCACCTCTCTCACCCTCTCTCTCTCCACCCTCTCTCCTCCCCTCTCTCCTCCCATACTCTCTCTCTCCATTTCTCTCCCCTTTCTCACACCCTTCTCACCCCGTTTTCTCCTCCTCTCTCCTAATCTCTCTACCCCCCTCGCCCCTCTCTCTCGCCTCTCTCACACCCCCCTCTCTCCTCCACTCTCTCCCCCTCTCTCCCCTCTCTCTGCCCCTCTCTCTGACCTCCTATCTATACTCCCCCTCTCTCCCCTCTCTCTACCCTCTCTCACTCACCTCCTATCTAGTACTCCTTCTCTCGCCCCCTTTCTATCGCCCCCTCTCTTTTGCCCCCTCTGTCGTCGGTCTCCTCTTTCTCTTGCCCCACTCTCTCTCCCCTCTCCCCGCCCCATCGCTCACCCCCACTCTCTACCCTCTCTCTCTCCCATCTCTCTCTCTTCACTAGGTCTCTCCCTTACTCTGTCACCTCACTCTCCCTACCCTCTCTCACCCTCCCTCTCTCACTCCCTCCCTCTCACTCTTCCCCTCTCCTCTCTCTCTCCCCATCTCTCTCTTCACTAGGTCTCTCCCTTCATTTGTCACCTCACACTCCAACCTTCTATCTCACGCCCTCTCTCTCACCCTCTCTCTCTCACTCCCTCCCTCACTCACTCCCTCTCACTCTTCCCCTTTCTCCCCCTACTCACTCCCCTCTCTCTCACCCCCTCTCTCCCCTCTCTCGCTCTCACCCCCTCCCCGGATCTCTACCGTCTCTCTCTCCCCGTCTTTCTCTCCCCGCCGCTCTTCCCCTCTCTCTCCCCCTCTCTCCACCTCTCTCCCTGTCTCTCCTCCTGTCTCTCTACCCCCTCTCTCTCCCACCCGCTCGCTCCCCCCTCTCTCCCCTCTCTCTCCACCCCACATTCTCCCCCACTCTTTCCCCCGCTCTCTCAACCCCACTCACTCTCCCCCTCACTCTCCCCCTCACTCTTCACCCCTCTCTTCCCCCTCTTTATCCCTCCCAATCTTTGCCCCCTCTCTCTACACCCTCTCTCTCTACTGACTTTCTCACCCTCTCTCTCTACTGACTTTCTCTCTTCCCCCTCTTTCCAGATTCTCTCTCTATCTCCCCCTCGCTCCCCCTCCCTCTCTCCCCCTCCCTTGCCCCCTCTCTCTCTCGCCTCTCTCTCCCCCTCTCCCTTGCCCCTTCTCCCTTGCCTCCTCTCCCTCCCCTCTTTCGCCAACCTTCTCTTCACCCTCTCTCTCTGCCCTCTCTCTCCCTTCACTCTGTCACCTCACTCTCCCTCCCTCTCTCATCCCTGCCTCTCTCCCTCCCTTCCTCTCTCACATATCACCCACTATCCTCTCTCTCCCCCACTCACTCCCCTCTCTCTCCCCTTCTCTCACCCCACACTCCCCCATTCCACTTCTCCCCTCCACACCTCTCTCTCTCGTCCCTTCTCTCTCCCCTCTCTCTCGTTCTCTTTCTGTCCCTCTCTCCCTCTATCTCTTCCCTCTCTCTCTCCCTCACCTATCTTTCTCCCCCTCCCCGTCTCTCTTCACCCTCTCTATCTCTCTCTACCGCCTTCTCTCTTCCCCTTCTCTCCACCCCTCCTCTCACCTTCTCTCCCTCTCTCCCCTCTCTCGCCTCTCCTCTCTCCCCACCTCTCTCCCCTCCTCTCTCCCCCTTTCGCTACTGTCTCTCTCACCCATTCTCTCTACACCTCTCTCTCTACCCCTCTCTCCACCCCTCACTCTCTCTCTACCCTCTCTCTTCACTAACCCTCTCCCCCACTCTGTCAACTAATTATCTCCCCTCTCTCACTCTCTCCCTCCCTAACCCTCTCCCTCCCCACTCTCTCCTCTCACTCTCCCCCCACTCTCCCCCTCTCTCATCCCCACTCTCTCTCCCTTCACCCTCTGCCCCCTCCCTCTGTCCCCCTCCCTTGTCCCCCTCCCTCTGTCACCCTCTCCCTCTTCTCTCCCCTCCCTCTCCACCCTCTCTCTACACCCTCTCTCACCCCCTCTCTCTACACCTCTCTCTACCCCGCTCACCCCCTCTCTCTACCCCTCAATCTCTCTCCCCCTCTCTCTTCAGTAATTCTCTCCCCCACTCTGTCACCTTAATCTCTCCCCTCTCTCTCCCTCCCTCACTCCCTCCCTCTCTCTCCCTCTCACTCTCTCCTCTCTACCCCATTGTCTTTCCCCACTCTCTCCCCCACTCTCTTCCCGCACTGTGACCCCATCTCTCTCCCCTCTCTCTGTCTCCCCCGTCTCTGCCACCCTCCCCCTCTCTCTCCACCCTCTCTCACAACCTCCCTCTCTCACCCTCACTCTACCACTGTCTCTCCCCACTCTCTCCCCAATCTCACTCCCCCTTTCTCTCCCCCTTTCTCTGTCCCCTCTCCCCCCACCCCCACTCTTCACCTCCCTCACCCCCTCTCACCACCTCTCTCTCACAGCCTCTCTCTCCCTCACTCTCCCCCTCTCTCCCCCTCTCTCACCCCCTCCCTCACACCCCCTCTCTCACACCCCCTCTATCTCACACCATCTCACTCACACCCTCTGTCTACCCCTCTCTCTCCCGCCTCTCTCCCCCTCACGCCAACCTCTCTCGTCCCTCTCTCTCCCCAAACTCCTTCTCCCCTTTCTCTCTCCCCGTCTCTCATCCCCTCTCTCACCCCCTCTCTCTCGCCTCTCTCATCCACTTTCTCTCCCCCTCTCTCTCCCCTCTCTCACACCCTCTCTCTCACACCCTCTTTCTTCCCCTCCCTCCCCCTCTTTCCTGCCTCACACCAACCTCTCTCTCCCCCTCTGTCCCCAAACTCTCTCTCCCCCTTTCTCTATACACTCTCTCCCCGTCTCTCACCCACTCTGTCTCGCTCTCTCTCTCACTCTCTCACGCCACCTCTCGCTCGCCTCTCTCTCTCTCACCCCCTCTCTCTTCACTAACTCTACCCCACTCTGTCACCTAAATCTCTCCCCTCTCTCTCGCTCCCCCACTCCCTCCCTCTCTCTCCCTCTCACTCTCTCCTCTCTCTCCCCCACTCTTCCCCCCTCTCACCCCATCTCTCTCCCGTCTCTCTCTCCCCCTCTCCCCCTTCTCTCTCCCCCCTCTCTCCGCCCTCTTTCTCCCCCTCACTCCGCCCTTTCTCTCTCCACTCACCCTCTCACCCTCCCCCCTCTCTCCCCCACTCTTCCCCACTCTCTCCCCCATTTTCACTCCCCCTCTTTCTCTCCCCTTTCGCTCCCCCTTTCTCTCCCTATCTCTCTCCACGTCTCTATCCCGCTCTCTCTCCCTCTGTACCCCCCTCTCTCGACCCTTCTCTCTCACCTCTCCCTCTCACCCCCCTCTCTCTCCTCCCTCTCTCGATCCCCTCTCTCTCGCCCTCTCTCTCGCCCCTCTCGCGATTCCTCTGTCCCCCGTCTCCCCCTCTCTCTCACCCCTCTCCCTTCCCCTCCCTCTCATCCTCTCACTCTCCCCCCTCTCTGTCCCCACTCTCTCCCCACTCTCTCCCGAATCTCACTCCCGCTCTTTCTCTCCCCTTTCGTTCCCCCTTTCTCTCCCCATTTTCTCTCCCCCTTTGTCTGCCCCCTCTCCCCCACACCCCACTCTTCCCCCTCACCCCCTCTCTCTCTCAACCTTCTCTCTCAGCCCCTTCTCACAACCTCTCTCTCACTCCCTCTCTCAAAACCTCTCTCACACACTCTCTCTCTCCCCCACTTTTCCCTCTCTCCCACCTCTCTCTCACCCCTTCTCTCTACCCCCTCTCTCCCCCTCTCTCACACCCTCTCCCACATACCCTCTGTCTTCCCCCTCTCTCCCCCTCTCTCACCCCCACGACCCTCTCTCTTCCCCTCTCTCCCCAAACTCTCTCTCCCCTTTCTCTCCCCCCATCTCTCCCCGTCTCTCTCCCCCTCTCTCTCCCCCTCTCTCTCCCCTCTCTCTCGCCTCTCTCTCACCTCGTCTCTCTCCCCCGGTCTCTCAATCCACTCTGTCTCGTCCCCTCTGTCTCGCCCCATCTGTCTCGCCCCCCTCTCTTTCGCCCCTCTCTCTCTCCCCTCTCATGTCACCATCTCCCCTCTCTCTCACACCCCTCTCTACTCCTCTCTCTCCTCATCTCTCTCTCTTCACTAGCTCCCTCCCCTTACTCTTTCACCTCCCTCTCCCTCCCTCTCTCATATCCTCCCTCTCTCACTCCCTCCCACTCTCCCTCCCTCCCTCTCATTCTCCCCTCTCTCAACCCTACTCACTCCTCTGTCTCTCCCCCACTCACTCCCCTCTCTCTCCCCCTTTCTATCCCTCTCTCACCCGCTCTCTCGCCTCCTTTCTCTCCCCGTCTCTCTCCCCCTCTGCCCCTCTCTCACCCCCTCTCATCCCCCTTTCTCCCCTCTCTCTACCCCGCTCTATCCC